>NC_061144.1:7786353-8095639 GCF_905220365.1 Vanessa cardui | reverse complement strand
AATATAATTATTAAATATGTAGTAATTTTAAAAATATAAAGCTTTACTTGTAGACATATCATTAATATATTTTGTTTAAAACTGCGTGCAAGAATTTTATCATATTATAAAGTTTTAATAGTAACAAGTGTTTTTATAATTATATAATTTAATAGCTCTTGAAATTATTTATTATTAGTTAATTTTCTACACAAATGGGGAAATATATCAAGAACCGAAATAATGCTTAGACATTGCTAAACATTTAATTAAAATTACTCAGAAAACAATTTAAATATTAATTATTTCCCCTTCTATACAAATTTGCCATTGACTGATCCGATAAAATATATCATTTTTAAAATTGTTTAAAAATTTTTTATTGATTTAAAAATATATTTATAAAACAATAATTTATATTTCACCTAAAAGACACTTTTGTAAAATAATTTCGCAAAAATTAATATTAGATTAAATTCGGTTATATTTCAAGTTAAAAGTTCGTAAAACTCGTCAATTTTTTTTTCATATAATATTTGACATATATCCACAGATTAAATAACAAATAGTTGCCATTAGTATTAGAATTTAAAGTTCGTTTAGCGCCATACATACCTCTATTTTAAATTGTTCTCTACTCTACGCTAAAATTCAATCCATAACAAGATATTTACACGCTATATTGTAACAATTTCTATATAGATTAATATATTTTCAAAATTTGACCTGTGTTAACCCATGTTTCATATTATTTTAAGGTCTCTTTTCGAGTTGAATATTAACGCGAGAAAAATATGTTTGAAATGTTTATACTTAACGGTTTTGACTAGGATTATTTTGTTTATTTATTATTAGTAAAGTTTAAAAGATTTAATAATAATTATCTTTAAAAATAGATACCATTTAGCTGCTCAATACGCATAGGAACCGCGAAGTTTCAGGAGAAAAATATTTAACTTCAAATAATTCTACTCATTTGATATACATTTAGATATATATATGTTATATTGGTGCCGGTTTTAATGAGACATTTGTCGTCTCTTTTAATACCACGCGTGAGACAAATACAATGACAATAGTTTATTATTAGTCCTTAGTTTCATTTGAGATTATGACATAATAATCAACAAGATTTGTTATTATTAGAACCACTGATTTATTTCAAACGTTTTATATAGATTAGTCACCACAAAAACTAGTATTTTTTTTCTATAAACTTTTCTATGTAACAAACAGTTGTTTGCGTACATTCTTGATTTAATCTCAATTTTTCTACTTACATCGTAAAACATAAAGTCGGTTTTGAATCGTTTTAAATTTTCTCACAAAATTGTCGAATGAGTTATTGAATAAAATTAAATAACTAAATATACATACATTGATTTTTATGTTTCCATCGAGTTAAAATTTACAATAATTTTAATTGAAAAACATTCTATTGTTCATATATGTAATACTTCAATATAATTTCAAATAATAATACTTTATATGTAAAGTACACTATAATTGTTTAAACAAAAGAAAACATTTAATTTAATTTTGTTTCTATTCAACTAATACACAAACATCAACATAAGTTCTAAGCTAGAGAGTATTGTATTATCAAGTGGATACCAGTACGGGCGGTGGAGGGGAGTCGGGAGGGGGGAGTTAGGAGATGCGGCAGTCTCAGAAGTGTCAGAAGTAGATGACCTCCTCCTCGGAAGCGCCGGGCGGCGCATGCGCGGACGTCGCCTCGCCCGCGCGAACGCGGAACTTGTCCGGCAGCTTGGGGTACGTGTTGGTTCTGCCGAGGCCAGACATTCCAATTATATATATAGTACGACACAACTTAGATGTAGCATCGCCAATTTGTGTATTGTACGGCGAATTATGTGATGAGATGTTATGTCCCTTGTGCCTGTAGTTACAATGGCTCTCTCACCCTTCAAACCGGAACACAACAATACTGAGTACTGCTATTTATGAGAAATAGAAATAGAATAACTGATGAGTGCCCTACCACCCAGTAGGGTTTCTATGGGTTGTATAAATCAGCAGTGATCGGTTTTATTAAATTATCCGATGCTACATACATCTAAGTTGTGTCGTACTATACTGCATTCAAGATTACATACAAAACTTTTAAATAGGATTTTACTCAAAACAAATACATAAAAGAAATTCTATTGCAAGTAAAATATTGTTATAAGTAAGTCAAATTAAAAAGGACAATAATCTCACATGGACATAACAGATTTCAAGGTCACATTAACTTTACAATACAATATGGAAACTTTCAATAGTGCTCCTTTAATATTTTCTGGGAAACTTAGACCTCAGGTCGCGGGAAGTATTGGTACACAGTGAACACCGTAATCGATGTCATTCTTGACTCGGATCGCAACGCAATACGTATTATGATACAGCTGGACTATAAGAAGAATTGCTTGAATTGCAAAGTGATAGAATTTTAAATGAAAGACTTGCCACAATTAGTCTATTTGCACTAAATAATATATAGTAAATAAATAAATAAATATGAGACAATATCACATACATTACTCTGATCCCAATGTAAGTAGCTGAAGCACTTGTTTTATGGAAATCAGAAGTAACGACGGTACCACAAACACCCAGACCCAAGACAACATAGAAAACTAATGGTAATCTACATCGACTCGGCCGGGAATCGAACCCGGGACCTTAGAGTGGCGTACCCATGAAAACCGGTGTACACACCACTCGACCGAGGAGGTCGTCAAAAGGACACAAATTAGATGTAGCATCGGAAAATGCAACCGATTACTGCCGATTTACACGACCAATAGAAATAGCTCCCTATCGCGCCATTCGACACTATTCGTCGCTATAGATTCACGCGTCAGAGAAAGCAAGTGCATGTAAATCGACGCGTCAAATTGACGAATATATTAGGTCATATGATATTACAAGTTATTACGTTTGTACAAAGATAATATTCGCATGAGAAATAAATATTGATAGCGTACTTAATTCGGATGTGATCGGTTTTACGAATTTTGCCGATGCGACATCTAAGTTGTGTCGTACTATACTCCTATTATTTCAATATCACTGGAACATAAATAAAAAGTCAGGGTCACAGCCTTAAAATATATTTGCTTTTTGGGTCACCAGCGAAAATGTTAAAGAACCGCTGATATGGATATTCTATACTGTGGCATTGAGGACTCATGGCTTACCTGGTAGCCTTGTTGTTGTTGAGCTGTTGCTGCGACGGCAGCGGCGCGGGCGAGCTGCCCGTGCGAGTGTGGTGAATCACAAGGCCCTGACTCACCTGGAATTTACCACCATCAACATCAAATTTTGTCCTAAACTTGCTAAATGCGTATGAAAAAATCACATAATCGATCTTAATTTCCATTATTCAAGCTGATTTGAAATATAATGAAAAAATAACGTATAAAATATAAATAAAGCATATGTGATATTAAACTTAAAAATATTCAAAACACATCGAAAGGCGGTGATTATTGGTTATTTTTTGGCACAAATACGACATTAAAACAATTTGGAGAGACGTCGTTTTCAAAGCAGTGCAAACATAAATTATCATAAAACAGTTTGAAAGCAAATTCGCGAACCTCAAAACTTATACAATTTGTTCATCTGAAAACTACAATACTTCTGCTTTACAAAAATTTTCTTATTCATCAAAAGTATGGACTTGAATCGGCCTCCGATTTTCTAACGATAAGTCACTCCCAATTACAGATAGTACCCGTCTATAAATAACACAAGATGTTGCACACAAGTGTGCAAAACACAAGTGCTGTCAACTCTCGCAAAATCATTTCAAATTCAAGGATGCAGACCAGTGACGTAGCTAAATGAGAAAGGGCACCGGTGCCTAGAGAAATAATCGGCCCTTTACCATCCCTCTTTAACTAATAATTGCCCTTTAAAATTATAGATACCAAATAAGAAATCTTGTGCGCAGGGTCGTGATTTTCTGGCTTCAGAAGCTTAAGGTTTAGTTTAGAGGCTCTGAACTCCTGGCCCCTGATGCACTGCATCACCTGCCCGATATCCACGATGCCACGATAGCTAAACCACTGGTGCAGACCAAGGATCAATCCTGCTTTTGTCTTTCTAAGAATGATGCACACTTCCAACTTCCAAACTAAGGCCTGCTACCAAATTTTCTGGACAGAACAACCTCCCTTGTCAAATTTTCTGTTCCGACTCCAGCCGTATAAGCTAACGACTAAAACAACGACTTATTACACAGTAGAGACTATATCTCATGTAGTCCCTAGTGACTCGTTGCCATAGTATTATAATAAGCAGAAAGAATAGCTACTTTAAAATTAAAAAAAATACTTTAAATTCATATTGTATGGACATTTGTAGATTTGGCACGACATAAATATTATATTGATAATCGTACATCATACTTTGATTATAATTTAATCATCAAAAACTTCCTTTTAACCAATTTAGGTCAGCGTCGTGTATGAACTGGCAATTATTTAGTTAGCCGGTTAGTTACTCGGCAGGGAAATAAATATATATGTTATGCTATCTGTACTAGAAGCTCAAAGGTTGGTGGCGCATTGGTTATGTAAGGAATGGTTGATATTTCTCACAGCGCCTTTGTCTTTATCCGGTGGTGACCAGTTACCATCAGATGGCCAAATAGCTCATTCTACCTATACCATAATAATATTAAAAGTGCTCAATTGAAGCAAAATATTTCATAGCGTGCTCTTACGACACTGACGGTTTAAAAACTATACAATACCGGAACCATACGATAATTGTAATGTATTGTAAAATAAACAGAAATATTCATCCACAGCCCTACAACAACATCCATGCCACATCAAAAAGCTGAACAGATAAAATGGTTGTAGAAATACGAAACATTATTCACAATATCGAAGAGAAGGATAACCGTACAAAGCAATAGTTATTCGTCTACTACTACGACCAATAAGCTAAAATGGCGAAAGGAAAATGTAATTAAGAGGCTTTAACATATCTACTGCGTTTATTTTGCCTCCCATGAGTGGGAGCAAGTTGCTGGAAAATGTTTGTGATTCTGAGATATGTAAGTTATTTAAGTCATGTAATTATTATATTTGATAGTATGTCAATCTTTCAGTGCAAGTAATAATATTATGATAATTTTCTATAGACAACATTAGACGGGCATACTTAGACAATTGAATAAAGATTATTTTATTATTTTTTTTATTTATTAAATTGACTTTTTCCAATCCCAAACAAACTACATAGATAAAATTTTGTATCCGAAGTAAACTGACCATTTGATATTTTTTATACACAAAACTGACAAAATGGTAATATATGGTAAAATGAGACTTTAAACTATGACTTGTGGAGGGTAAAGCCATTAGTACTAAAATATATATGCATGTTTTTTTACCTACCTGAGACACAATATGTATGTATAATGTAAATTATTCAATAAAAAGAAGAAATTAATATAATAAAAAAAATAGTGCAAATATATAAAAGAAAAAGTTAGGTTATGCTTTTCGATTCTTATGTCGCCATCTTAGCTTATCAATAAATATAAAATAAATCGAATACAAATATCTACAAGACACCAATTTATTTTTTCATTACTTACGTAAATAATTTTTTGTTCGTGTTAAAATACATTCGGATACTCCGCGTCCTGTAAAACAACCATTCGATCTGATTCGATACTTCTATTCTATTCTTTATAAAAATACAACTACATAACAGATCAGTTAGATTCCATTCCATTTTCCATTCAACCGTCGGTAATTCTTTTATTTTGAAACAGTACATAATGTTCGAAAAAAAAATTGAAAATTATATATACATTTTTGTAACATTACAAAAAAAAATTATGAAAAAAAAGCTAGTAAATATATTAATAGAAAGATTCGCTTATAATATATAGACTACAAACTAATTTAACAAAATTTGCCTTTATTTCACTACTCATAGTAGTGAAATAATCCCATATAACTTTTTCACGACGCGTTCTGTCTACATTTAAATCATACTCATTCTACATCGCATTATTAGTGTAATATTCATGTATATATAAATATGTGTGTGGGTGTGTCTGTATGTATATAAGTCACTAGTCATTACGTCACAGCTGAAGGAAACATTCAAGCAATATTTATGAGACAAGCTGTAATGAGTTCTGTCGTTTTAGGATGAATACCGTTATATTATTTGTTCATTATTTATGAAATTTGTGTGTACATACTGCGTTTTCCCATACCGTGTCGTACCGTGACGTAAAAACGTATTTAAAACATCATCAACTTCGTATTTTTTACATTATTATATTATAAAAAGTACCTTACTCAACCTCGTTTCTTTTACATCATTGTAATTTGTAGTGTAAAAATTACCTTACTCAACACATACACTGAAAGCTTCCGTCATAGCAAAATGAACTCCACTGCAAAGGCATAAAGTTCAAAATAGCTTACCTCGCTTGGCGACTCGTGCAGGCGATGGTAGCCGGGCGGCGGCTGCTGGCTCTTACCGCTCGCCAGCTTCAGAGGTAGCTGCTGCTTAACCACAGGCTATCGACGACAATTGTGTTAATTAGACTTGTTATTTAACTTGGTGGTAAGGCTTTGCACATATCACAGGGTGTCTACCACCAAGCAGCAAAATTTAGTACTGTGTTCTGATTTAAAGGCTGAGTGAGACAGTTTACTTGGTGGTAGGGCTTTGTGCGAGCCCGTCTGGGTAGGTACCACCCACTCATCAGTTATTCTACCGCCTAATAACAGTAGTCAGTATTGTTGTGTTCCGGTTTGAAGGGTGAGTGAGCCAGTGTAACTACAGGCACAAGGGACATAGCATCTTAGTTCCCAAGGTTAGTGGCGCAGTGACGATGTAAGGAATAGTTAATATTTCTTACAGCGTCATTGTCTATGGGTGATAGTGACCACCATCAGGTGGCCTCTATGCTCATCTGCCAACCTATACCATAAAATATAAATAAATACTTAAAATTTTAGTTCCAAAATCGGTAGCGCACTGGCAAAGCATGGTGAATATTTCTAACGAGCGTGGGAACGATAGTGATTGGTCTACTAGCCCCTTTGGCAAAAAAAAAAAGAAAACACTGATCGATTCCTACAGTCCATTCCAAGAAATTAGCTACGAAAGGTAACTGCCCCCGGGCGCTCGGAGGTTTTTTTTTCTGTTTATTTTATTTAGAGGGTTTATTCTATGAAGTAGAATATGCCACCCCCATAGTAGCTATTACAAACATTACATTCTACGTTTACACCCTTTTTGAACCATATTGTATAGCATCTTAGCCTCAGCTGAATTTGGTGAGGCACGCTCGGAGGTTAATTTATGAACCATAGAATATCTTAAGATTGTCTCTGTGGAGTTCGTTTCGCTATTGTGTAGCGTGGTACCTGCGACAGTAAGTGGACTAAGCCCTGTGGCAAAAAAAAACACTGAACGTTTCCTACAGTCCATTCCAAGACACTAGCTACCAAAGGTAACTGCCCCCGGGCGCTCAGAGGTAATTTTTTTTTTTTTTTTTTTCACATTGACACAAACAGTCATTAATCTAAAATTACAATGATTTTAAATTATGAACCATAGAATATCTTAAGATTGTCTCTGTGGAGTGAAAATCGCTATTGTGTAGCGTGGTACCTGCGCAGGCGCACGCACGGTGGCGCGCGTCTCGTTGTGCGCCGACAGCAGCTGCGGCGGTGCGCATGCGCCCTCCGACGACGACGAGCCGCGACTCGCTGCAGACAAATGCAGATAATATAATAGGCTATTTGACAATGCGAAAAATAAAGTAAAGTAAAGTAACAGCCTGTAAATTTCCCACTGCTGAGATAAGGCCTCCTCTTCCATTAAAGAGGGTATGGAACATATTCCACCACGCTGTTCCAATGTGGGTTGGTGGAATGCACATGTGGCAGAATTTCGATGAAATTAGACACATGCAGGTTTCCTCACGATGTTTTCCTTCACCGCCGAGCACGAGATGAATTATAAACACAATTAAGCACATATATATATAGTGGTGCTTGCCTGGGTTTGAACCCGCAATCATCGGTTAAGATGCACGCGTTCTAACCACTGGGCCATCTCAGCTCTCAATGCGAAAAATAAATTGTGAATTATTGTAATCCGTGTATATTATGAGTTTAATAATGGTTACATACTAACGAAACTTGAAAATAATACTTAAAATATAAAATCAATGAATCAAAATTCATTTTTACAAACGTTTGTCACGTGACACAAAACGCTCCTGATTGGCCGGGCCTATGATGAAGTCATTTTGTTGTAAACCTTGCTTTTCTACTACATGTACCACAGATTGAAACACTGCAAAGTGACGTCACCGACCCCTTTGCAGCGCCATATTGTCCAAGTAGCGTTTTCGCGCGTTATTTAAATATGGAATTTTTAATATAATATTTTCGGCAAATATGTACTAGAAATAAAAAAAATCAACTTTTACTGGGTTCCTTAACCTCTACTAAATAATATAAAATGGATTTTAAAAACCAGTCAAATAGCCTATTAACATATCAATCACAAGGCTACAGATTAAAAATCATATCTGTCAGTAAAATATCGAAATGCTTACCTCTCCATTTTGGCTCTTTCCGTCGATTCGTATCGCTGACACTCGAGTCGGGCGAGAGTGTTCCGACGCTTGCGATTTCTTCTTGTGAGCCCCCTGAGATACATATTGTACTTGTATTACTGCATCTATAATTTTTAATCTACTCTTCTATCTATCTTTACTTGGTGGTAGGGCTTTGTGCAAGCCCGTCTGGGTAGGTACCACCCACTCATCAGTTATTCTACCGCCAAACAACAGTACTCAGTATTGTTGTGTTCCGGTCTGAAGGGTGAGTGAGCCAGTGTAACTACAGGCACAAGGGACATAACATCTTAGTTCCCAAGGTTGGTGGCACATTGACGATGTAAGGAATAGTTAATAATTCTTACAGCGTTAATGTCTATGGGCGATGGTGACCACTTACCATCAGGTGGCCCATATGCTCGTCCGCCAACCTATACCATAAAAAAAAAATCTTAATCTTATATTTTATATAACGGCATTGTCTATGGGCGATACTGATTTACCACTGGGTATACTATTTACTCAAATTCACTCAAATACAACAAAGAGCGAGTGTGATACACTCTTAAAGCGTGTTTCACACTTAACGAGATAAGATATATCTACCGTGCTGCTGCAGACGTTCGAGCCGTCGGTAGAGACGCTCCCTCTGTTGCTCGACGTCTTTCTGTTGCTCCTCTAATTCCTTCCTCGCCGCTTGCAGCTGTCTCCGCTCTGCAACGTACCGTAAGGGGTTGTCCATTAATCACGTGATCTTTTTTTAGAATTTTTTAACCCCCCATACCCCATCGGTGATACGTAGTGAGGTTTAAGACCACCCCCCCTCCCCCTTCTCAACATCACGTGTATTTTTAGTACCTACAACGAATCTTAAAATTTTCTGAATATTATCTTAATTTAAATACAGGTAAAAACTATAATCTTATTTTATTCTGAAATTAAGGACCATATTTGTTTAAAAATCGCGCATTAGATGAAAAAATAAATACACGAGATATCTAACTACACCCCCCCTCCCCCTTGTGTTATTTTCGTGATTTTTATCAAACCCCTCCCCCCCCTTTCAAGCCTCACGTGATTAATGGACAACCCCTAAGCAGCGGGGGTGGGGGGTCACTGACCGCGGTCGAGCGCGTCGGGGGAGCGCAAGCAGCGGGGAGGGCGGTGTGGGGGGTTACTGACCGCGGTCGAGCGCGTCGTTGTCGAGCTGGCGCTGCGCCTCCCAGCTGGCGCGCTCGGCGGTGAGGCGCGCCTGCGCGTGGCGAAGCTCCTCCAACTGCGCGTCGTGCGCGCGCGCCAGCCCCGAGCCGGCGCCCGCGCGCCACGCACACACCTGCGCCTCCAGGCTGCGCACACACACACAACCGGGATTAGAACGATCGAGATCGGGGTGTTACTTTTGTAAGAGAAACTGTACATTACTGTATATATAACATTATTTTTAACTGTACATATAACATTACTGTGTTAATTTACAATAAACAGAGTCTGGATTTTTCTTGCGACCTATCTGTTAGTTATCTCGTGAGATCGACAAAATGCTTTCAAATAATTTTAATTATTAGCGAAAGGAGATGGCCCAGTGGTTGGAACGCGTGCATTTTAACCGATGATTGCGGGTTCAAACCCAGGCAAGCATCACTATACTACATATATATATGTGCTTAATTGTGTTTATAATTCATCTCGTGCTCGGCGGTGAAGGAAAACATCGTAAGGAAACCTGCATGAGTCTAATTTCATTGAAATTCTGCCACATGTGCATTCTACCAACCCGCATTGGAACAGTGTGGTGGAATATGTTACAAGCCCTCTCCATAATGGAAGAGGAGGCCTTATCTCAGCAGTGGGAAATTTACAGGCTGTTACTTTACTAGCGAAAGTATATTGTTCCATTCAACTGATTATAGTTTCGAGCGAGTGACAGTCAGGTATCACATTTATCCGATGGCCTTGTTGCCACCAACACACGTACCTGTGGATGGTGGTCAGTTGCTGCCACACGATGCAGGCGAGCGTGTATATCGCGTGCTGCAGCTTAAGCGCCACGTCGGCCTCGTCGCGACAGCTCCTTCCCTCAACCTCCCCCTCGGCCCCCTCTGCGGGGGGCGTGTCCGATGCTGACAATCGGACTGACATCTGAACACCTGTACACGTTGTATATTTTCTGATTAAAAAGTCTTATCCATAACCTTGAAATAATTTAAAAGCTTTACATTTAATTTACTTAATTTTGTTTTTTAACAATATTACGTGTCCTTACTTGTACTATTAAATGAAACTACACACTGTTGTTAAAACTCAATATTTAATTAATGCAAAGAAATGTATTGTACAAATAAATAAAGAAAACTATTGCGTGATCTAGGATTGGGTACAATGCCATCTACTGGTGGGAAGCGAAAAACAAATAAAATTGTAAGACTTAATATAATTTTTACTTGAGCGAATCTATACCGCGATTCAAAAGTATACTAGCGCCATCTGTTACGCGTATGCTTAGTTATAACTTACAATACTAATAAAGTATATTAATTATTTAACTTAAATCTGACAAATTAATATTGGATTCAACATTCCGCCCACCAAAGAACTTGTTCTTTTAGTAGTTCATATGAACGATGTAAATTCTAACATGACAACCGCCCACCGTGATTAAACCTTACTACTATTAACTTAACCAAGCCATACTACAGTCATTAAATAATTCGTGTATTACTCGCATAACTGCTATAGCAGTCACACTACAACTGCTCATCACGCAGCAATACCGCGTAATAATGATACGCGGCAAGGCGGTCACTGACCTCGGTGCTGCGCGGCGTCGAACCCGGCGAAGGTGTCGGCGCGGCGCGGCAGCGCGGGGCTCGTGTAGTGCGCCGAGTGGCGCTCGCCCGCCGAGCTCGTGCTGCGGCCCAGCGCGCCGCCGCCCGCCCACAGCGACCAGCCCGCGCTCGACGCCTCCAGCGCGTCCTGGGGGGGGGTAACGAATTCCAATAGGTTACTCAGCGTTAAGCCGAGATGGCCCAGTGGTTAGAACACGTGCATCTTAACCGATGATTGCGGGTTCAAAACCAGGCAAGCACCGCTGTTTCATGTGCTTAATTTGTCTTTATAATTCATCTCGAGCTTTGCGGTGAAGGAAAACATCGTGAGGAAACCTGCATGTGACAAATTTCATAGAAATTCTGCCACATGTGTATTCCACCAACCCGCATTGGAACAGCGTGGTGGAATATGTTCCAAGCCCTCTCCTCAAAAAGGGAGAGGAGGCCTTTAGCCCAGCAATGGGAAATTTACAGGCTGTTACTTTACTTTTTTTTTTTTTTACTCAGCGTTTCTTATATCCGGGTAGGTATATGATTTCACTGGAAGTGGAGTCCAAATGCGAAGACGACCGTCACAGTCGGTAAGAATGTCCTGCACTAGTCGCCCTCGCTATGCCGGCTCGCAAGAAGCCAATTCACGCCTCTGCGTCGGCGTGATATTAAAACATCAATAAAACATTTTTTTGATCACCATATTTTATCTCTGGTTTACAGATTTTTCATCGACATTTGAAAACCACAACACTGTCTGCATAATATATTTAAAATTAAAAATTAGCTATGACCGAAATTCAAATATAGAATAGAATAGAATATACTTTATTGTACACCACAAACAATAAACTTTACATGGAACAAAAATAATAAATTAAAATGTACAAAAAGGCGGTCTTATCGCTAAGTAGCGATTTCTGCCAGACAACCTTTGATTTGGGGAAATTGTGCAGCGAAAAGGTAGGTGGTGCCTTATATATACAATAATACATATATAAATAAACATACATACAAAATCAAAATCAAAATAAACTTTATTCAAGTAGGCTTTTATAAGAACTTTTGAATCGTCATTTTACAATTAAGTGAAGCTACCACCGGTTCGGAAAGTAGATTCTACCGAGAAGAACCGGCAAGAAACTCAGTAGTTACTCTTTTTTAACATTTAAAAAATACAACGTCATGTTAATTAAATACAATTATTTCAATTAATGTATCCTGCTTGTAATGTAATGTAAATGTAATGTAACGTAATGTACATAACCAACAACAACAAATATTTAATTATTTGTAAGTACAAGTGTCGCTGCGTACCTTGACGACCTTGCAGACCTCCTGCCACAGCGCGTGCGTGTCGGGCGAGGGCGCGGCCAGGCGCACGTAGTCCGGGAACACCAGTCCGCCCGGGAACGCGGACGACGTGCCTGCCCAACGCGCATGCGGGACATTATATCTTTAGGTCGACAGGGGCGACTAGCAATCAGTGTTGCCAATGTGTGGGGAATTCCCCAAATTGCGGGGAATCGCAAGTCGATCTAGGATTGGTGTGGGGATTGTCGTATGTGGGGAAAATAGTTATGCATTTTATACCAAAACGATCGGTAATTGAAGTCGATTATTAGTTAGCATGGTAGCAAATACACACTACATATAGACATTAACCATGACTAGTCTGATTCAACGAAAAAAAAAGGTCGTCAAGTTATAGTTTGATTTGAGAAAATTTAATTTTATTGTTAGGTAATGAAAGACAAAGATACAATACCATGATTTTTTTCCTTTATTTCTGTGTGGAGAATTTGGGGGGAATTGGGACATTTGTTTTCCCCAATTTGGGGAATTTCGCTAAGATTTTCGGGAAATTAGATTTTGGCATTGGCAACCCTACTAGCAATGCCAAATTGTCAACTTTATGCTACTACCGAGTTGAATTTTTTAATAGACAAATGTAAACGACCCCAACTCTTTTTCTGTTGACTGTACTTAGTTCCTAATTATATATAATTTCCTTAAAGAAAATTCGATAGAAAAAAAAACTATCTGTTAATAGTACGACACAACATAGATGTCGCATCGGCAAAATTCGTAAAACCAAACACATCCGAATTAAGCACGCTATCCCAAATTATCAATATTTATTTCTCACGCGAATATGATCTTTGCACAAACGTAATTACTTGTAATATCATATGACCTAATATGTTCGTCAATTTGACGCGTCGATTTACATGCACTTGCTTTATCTGACGCGCGAATCTATAGCGACGAATAGCGTCGAATGGCGCGATAGGGAGCTATTGCTATTGGTTGTGTAAATCGGCAGTGATCGGTTTTATTTTCATTCCATTGCATTTACCGATGCTACATCTAATTTGTGTCTTACTATACCTAATGTTCATTTTGGGTTCATCTCAAGAAACATTAATAGAAAAATCTTTTAAGCTACCTGTATTTGGTACGTCCAACGTGGAAGATCCGGTGTGACCGACCATTTTCATATGTAACGCCATTTTCTCTTCGAGAAGTTGAGCATGCTCCCTGTCTTTTGCTCTCAAAGCCTCTGAGGATACAAACAAAACAATAATTTAGTTTGAGTTTATATATAATGATGCATTTAACTAATTATAGTGCTGAGTAGACATATATCTTATGAGTTTAAGCATATATATGAAAAAATGGGTTAAAAAGTTTAGCATGCAGTGTTGGTATAAATAAATAGCCAACATTTAAATAAAATGCATACCGGTATTTTCAATTAAGGAATAAACGTGATGTGAATGACAAATATTAAAAAAAATTTCTAATATAATTAATCTTTTTATAACAAAAGTGTTAGAAGTTGGAAGTTACATATAGATACGTATTTTTTGGGTCAAGGTCAATTTAGTAGAAAGGCTCTTTACAAGCCTGTTTCAATAAGAAATTACTACAGAAAATCAGTAAGATAATAAAGTTATTGAAGAGCTAATGAGACACTAAATGGACAAGGGACAAAACAATCTTAGTACATAAGTTTAGTGAGTAAGAAGTGTTATTCATTAGCAATGTAAGGAGATAATTAATGTTCGTTTCAATAATGACGTATAGGCAGTGGTGTCCACTTCCCTCGAGGTTGCCAGGCTAACTATCTCTTTCCGTTATTAATTCATAACGGTTTCTTTTAACCCTTTTATATTACAGAATACAAGAATAATTCATCTTGCAACATTCATTGCTAAGCTTAGTAAAGATGAAGTAAACAAGATAAAAGTTGATAGACACATACAATTTTTAAAGGATGGTTTAAAATTATGGATTGAAAACCATGCAAATTTGAAGAAAATTTGACTTATGAGAAAATCACCTTCGATATGCCACCAAGGAGTTTCATCTGTATTATTGTAAAAAAAAATATAATCCCACATTATGAATGAACAATTAAATAATAGATTTATCCATATCGTAGGGTAATTATTTATAATTAATAAATAATTTCTTCTTCGTTTGACAAGGGCCTTTATTGGGTACTTTATACCCTTTAATATACCCCAACGTCTATGCATAATATCATGATGATCGGTTAAGCAGTTAAGGTTTGTGAAAGTGTAACAAACAAACCAACCACCATTGCAATCAAACATTCTTAATTCAAAAAGTTTTTTTTTTTTAAATAACCTTATGAGAATACAATTCGTATTTTGCCTTGGTAATCAAGGCAACTAATTTGTTCGGGAGTTGAGCTTTTAAAGTTTTCATTATATAATTATATATTAATGTAATTAAGTTTGTTAGTAACAGCTGAGCTGAGATGGCCCAGTGATTAGAACACGTGCATCTTAACCGATGATTGCGGATTCAAATCCAGGCAAATATATAAATATATGTATATATGTGCTTAATTTGTGTTTGAACATATTTAATGTTTATACTGCTACATTATCTGTAATAACTCGTGATATTATTGATGTAAAACATACCAGTTATCAGTCTTATATTTTCGTGCCTCGCTTCCAGCTGTCTCTGTCTCTCTTCAGCGGATGTCGCCGTCACACCCGCTTCCGATTCCTCAACTTCCTCTGGGCAGCTTTGTACTGCAGCTCTATTGAATTTCAATAAATAAAAAATATAAATATATAATAGCTAAAGGCCTTGTGTTATGTAAAATCAGAAGTAACGACCCGAGACAGCATTTTCTACATCAATTCGGTCTAAAAGCGAACTAGGGACCTCGGAATGGCCATGTACCTATGAAAACCGGTGTACACACTACTCGATCACGGAGGTCGTAAATTTAAATGAAAGTTTTACATGAACGGCGAACGATTATACATATATTAAGATTATTAGATATCAATTAATCACATAATACTTTATCTCTTAATCTAAATCTGAGTAGATGGTCCCCGAGGAATTATTATTATCACTACATATTATAAAATAAAATCCCCTGGCCGCGTTCGTCTGTCTGTATGTTTGCGATTAACTCCTAAATTATTGAACGGATTTTTATGCGGTTTTCACGAATATATAGGGGGATATATAAGGAAGGTTTAAGTGTATAATTAATTAGGTTTTAGTTTAAATACATTGAAAAAGAACGACAATTGTTAAACGTGTCAGCACAAGTATCAAAAATTAAAAAAAAAAACTTATATCCTTCCGTACGAAGCCGGGAAAAGCCACTAGTTATTACTAAGCGTATTTTGGCATTACATCGAACAATAGAGTCTACGGGGCACTTTGGCATTGGCGTTGCGGTCGGCGTGCACGTGGCACGCACGTGGCACGCACGTGTCGCGTCGCACCTGACGGCGTGTATCCAGTGCGCGATGTCCTTGGGCCGGTGCACGCGCAACTCGAACATCTCGGGCTCGGGCGGCCCGTTGCAGATCAGGTACAGGCCGCGCCCCTCAGCGCCCGCCTTCTCGCGCACCAGAAGCTTCCACAGCGACACCACGCCCGTCTGAGGAGTCGTTTGTTGGAATTAAATACTGGACAACATCACATACATTACTCTGATCCCAATGTTAGTAGCTAAACACACACACACACCCACACGCACACACACACCCGCATGCACACATACACACAGAAAAACATACACGCATGCACAATCACACATACAAATACCCATACACTTGTGAATATTCTCTTGTCACAAACGTCAACAACTTTCTTTAGACCTACTTTTTGTTATCCACTTTGTTAAATATATTATATTAAACATTTTATATTGTAATCTTTGTGGCCATAGTCTTCATGTAATTTAAAAAAACTGTACAAATACAATCTGTATACGCTGTTGATTACAAATAAATAAATAAATAAAGCACTTGTGTTATGGAAATTCAGATATTACGACGGTACCACAAACACCCAGACCACAAAAACCAAGACAACATAGAAAGCTAATAATTTCCTACATCGATTCGGCCGGGAATCGAAACCGGGATCTCGGAGTGGCGGAAATCCCTATTTTACTAAAGATTTACATTAATCGTTTTGTCTTTCTAATTAACCATTTGCATCAACATATTTGAGCGTAGATTGGCGCACTATATGTACACTACTACAAACCAGACGCACTAAAATTTAAGTTGGTAGCGTCTTACCAACTTAAATTGTTAAGGTTATTACTAGAATCCGACCGAAACTGGTTTTCCGGCCGAAACCGAATATTCGACCGTGACTTCAGTTTCCGCCGAAACCGAAACTTAGGTGGTCAAATATAAAAATTCCTTTAAATGCTGAAATTTGGTATTTTAAAATCTTATGTCAAATTTTATCAACACTTTGATTTGCTTTTGATTTTTCACTGATACTTTTGTCGAAGTACTGCCGAATTGATTTTTTTTCTCTTTTAAGACATTTTACTCGAAACAAAAAAAAACTGTAATAATAAACAATTATAACAAAAATACATCAATAGATCATCGGAGTGAAAAACAAATCTTGAAATAAGTTTATAGAGAAGAGATAGATAAGACAACTTCCGAAGACGTCGTTTCGGTTTCGGCAAAAGTTTCGGCCCATTTTAGCCGAAACCGAAACTGCCGCCGAAACTTGATTCTCTAACCGAACCTTCGGTCGGACACTAGCTTATTACCACAGATACAAATCTATACTAATAACCTTCAAGATGAAACACAAGGATACTAAATATCCGCTTGATTCGCACAAAGTGGTACCATTTAGTGAAAACAATAAGTTACCTTATTGTCCGGCGTGAAGAAGGTATATTTATTGTTGTTGTCGTGCAAGAAGAATAGCACGTCCGTCAGAACGATTACGAGCAGCGTCTGCATCTTGCTTCGGCCTTGCATCAGCGTCGCGACGCCCTCGAATCTAAACATTACGAATAACCCACCATTATTAATATTATTATTAATTTAATTTAATTAATTTTAATTTAACCATTTATTAAACTTGCCAGATACATAGAAGGTGAAAATGTGTACACAGGAAAAAATAAGTTTAAAAGGTATACTTATCCCTAGAAGAGATTTCTTCCAGTATACCCAAGAAAGAAGAAACATAGACAGGAAAATTAAAAGGTAGACAGGCAAAATCATACAACAGGAGAAAAGTTACAAAACCACAAAAAATATATATACTAAATTATAACTAAAACTAAATTATTATACGAGAAGTATTTTTAACCCATTCAGGTATCATTGTATCAATTATCCTCTATGATTACACAATAATTAATAAATTGCTAAAGTAATTGGGTATAATTTCTCTTTTTTTTTAATCTATATGTAAGCGGACGAGCAAATGGGCCAACTGATGGCAAGTGATAGCCACCAGCCATAGGCTGCCATATAAATGGCACTGTAAGAAATATTAACCAATCATTACATTGCCAATGCGCCTTTGGAACTAAGACGTTATGTTCCTTGTCCACAGGCACAAGGAACATAAGGGGAAACTACAGAGTTTTCTTTAAACCTGAACTAAACAATAAACTCAGTATTGTTGTGGTAAAATATATCATGGTGGTTGGTACCCAGACGGGCTAGCCCTACCACTGATTGGATCTACCACCGTATTTTCACTTACTTAAGACTTCTATTTCCTTGTAGTATATCGCTCTTCTTAAACTTCCTACCGCGAAAGTTGGAGAAAGACTTCGCGTCGATACGGTGGTATATCTCCAGCTTCCGATCCTCTCTCTCCTTAGCTGCGACTTGGTTGTCTACGTCCACTAAGATTTCCTACAAAATAGAAAATTATTTTCAAAATGATTAAAAATACTAAGATAATTAAAAATGGAAGATGAAAGAGCCAACAACAAATAATTATTTTTTTAAGATACCTTAACTCCGCACAGAGCTTTTTGTAACAGTTCCCTTTCAGTGACGTCATCTCCGGCCGTTTTCAACAGCGGTTCGAGCAACAAAGGATATTTTGTGAGTCGCTGTGCTACGAATAACACACATTCAGGTACACCCTGCAAAATTTAATATATTTGAATTAAAGTTAAACCTAAAATAAAAATATGCGCTATTTTAGTTTATGTTGTCACGCGAGTCAGTCTGTATGCGAGCGTGAATGTATACATGTGTGCGTATAAAAGTTCGTGTGTTTACATATGTGCGTGTGCGTACGTGAGTGCGTGTGCGTACGTGAGTGCGTGTGCGTACATGTGTGCGTGTGTGTACGTGAGTGCGTGTGCGTACGTGAGTGCGTGTGCGTACGTGAGTGCGTGTGCGTGCGTGTGTGCGTGTGCGTACGTGAGTGCGTGTGCGTACGTGAGTGCGTGTGCGTACGTGAGTGCGTGTGCGTACGTAAGAGCGTGTGCGTACGAGAGTGCGTGTGCGTACATGTGTGTGTGTGCGTGCGTGAGTGCGTGTGCGTACGTGTATGCGTGTGCGTGCGTGTGTGCGCGCGTACCTTCTTCCTGAGCAGCGGGTTCTGCTGGCACTTGCGTATGAACCTCGCGACGCGCGGCTCGCGCGCGCAGCACTCCTTGAACACCTCCACTGCGTCGCGGTGGCGCGCACAGAACTCGCCTGCGGGCCAAACTCGAATCGTCTCAAAACGTTTATTAGCAATTGCGCCAAATTATTCATGTCGTTAAGCCACACTAATCATTGTATATTGTATGACATTTTTATTGTATGCATTACATGAAAACCAATAAAATATAAACACATCATGATGAAGTAAGTTTAACTGAGGAAAAAGTTAGGAGCTTACTCTATAACGCTGCTCCAACGCATGTAAATAGATATGTAACAGATTCTTATCAGCATTTCATTTCATACATCAATAGATACTTTAGGTGTATCAATATTCAACTGAAATTGTAATGACAGAAAAAATACCTCACCTAATTTATACAGCATAGAATCAATCTATTGAAAATATAAATTTTGTTTCTCATAGATTTAAACATGAATGCACGTATACTCACATGCATACTACGCATATGGACGCACCTACTCACAGATATTCTTATCAAAATTGTTAACAATAACAATATTGTATAGTATGACACAACATAGATGTCGCATCGGCAAAATTCGTAAAACCGATCGCATACGAATTGAGTACGCTATCCCAAACTATCAATATTTATTTCTCATGCAAATATGATCTTGGCACAAACGTAATAACTTGTAATGTCATATGACCTAATATATTCGTCAATTTAACGCATCAATTAACATGCACTTGCTTTCTCTGTGAATCTATAGCGATGAATAGCGTCGAATGGCGCGATAGGGGGCTATATCTATTGGTTGTGTAAATCGGCAGTAATCGGTTTTATTATCATTGCATTGCATTTTCCGATGCTACATCTAATTTGTCCCTGTTAGAGATAATGTGTGGTGGGTACCGTAGGCGGCCTTGAGGCGGTGGTGCGCGGGCGGCACTTTCATATTTAAATAACGCGCGAAAACGCTACTTGGACAATATGGCGCCGCAATAGGGTCGGTGACGTCACTTTGCTATATTGTAATCTGTGGTACATATAGTAGAAAAGCAAGGTTTACAAGAAAGTGACTTCATCACAAGCCCGGCCAATCAGGAGCGTTTTGTGTCACGTGACAAACGTTTGAAAAAACGCATTTTTATTTATGGATTTTCGAATAAATTATGTATTATATTCAACTTTCGTTAGTAAATAACCATTTTGAAACTCATAATCTACACTGTGGTGATAATGCGTGGTGGGTTACCGTAGGCGGCCTTGAGGCGGTGGTGGGCGGGCGGCGCGAAGGTGTCTGCGAGGATGTCGGCCACGGATGCGACGCGAGGCGCGGCGCGCTGGCGGGCTCGGAGGCGAGCCAGCAGCGCTGCGTGCAGAGCCCACAGTTCGTCCAGCCGTGGGAACATGCGCGCCACCTGAGCCTCCGACACGCCGCCCAAGCGCGACATGCCCTCCGCGAACATCTGCCCACACACACTTGTGTTATACACCGAACTCAAAATAGACTGCAGCGGTACGTGTTGTACGAAGTATTATAAATATAATATGAAGAAGCCTATGTTGAAAAATAGTAACTACTGAGTTTCTTGCCTGTTCTTCTCGGTAAAGCAGAGATGGCCCAGTGGTTAGAACGCGTGCATCTTAACCGATGAGTGCCGGTTCAAACCCAAGCTAGCACCATTATATATATGTGCTTAATTTGTGCTTATAATTCATCTCGTGCTCGGCGGTGAAGGAAAACATCGTGAGGAAACCTGTATGTGTCTAATTTCATCGAAATTCTGCCACATGTGCATTCCACCAACCCACATTGGAACAGCGTGGTGGAATATGTTCCAAATCTAAAACCTCTCCTTAATGGAAGAGGAGGCCTTATCTCAGCAATGGGAAGTGGACAGGCTGTTACTTTACTTTACTTTACTCTTCTCGGTAGAATCTACTATCAGAACCGGTGGTAGCTTCACTTAATTGTGAAATAACGATTCAAAACTGCTTGTACAAGCCTAGTTGAAGAAAGTTTATTTTGAGTTTTGATTTTTGATGGGAAACGCTATAAAGAACAAACTTTACCACATTGACTGAAACCTAATCACTAATTTTCATACTTTTTATTAACATATAGTCAACTTAAAATTAATACTTTTGAGACACAGTACGTCGGGACCGAATCTTAAAAGTTTATTTATGTTTCAATGAAAGCCTAAACACCATATACATATTAAAAGTCATACCTTTTTTTATAAAAAAAGGACAAAGTATTGTACCAACTTTTATGCCTAATTTAATTTAACTACTGCTTAACTCATAAACAGAAAACTTTCGACCTAAGGTTCACCCTATTACTTGATGAATATTCAAAAAATGAAGCTCATAAACTGGTATAATACAACAAATTTCCGTCTACCTAGGAAAATAAATTCGAAAACTCCTCTATTCTCATCTATGTTCTACAACACATTCCTGTTAAATTCAAAATTTCATATCAGTAATACCTCCAGGTTGAATATGCGTTGTCGGTCAGTCATTTTAAAGTGTTATTATATGGATATTATATTGAGATTACCTTTTGCATAAGTCGTATTGTGAGACAATGATGTTTCTCCGTCAAAATTAATTCGTATATATGCTCTTGCCGCTTCGTCTCCCTATCGCCAATTGATCTGTGCAGAGAATTATTGAACATAACTTATTATTATTAGTCCTCATTTTTATAATAAATGTTTTTTTAATTCATTAAATTAGACAGTTAAGAGTACCAAGGGCTTCCTGCTGGTAAATGGTCACCAAATAAAAAAAATCATTCTTACATCGCCAAAGTGTCCCAATCTTGGCAGCTAAGATTTTATGTCCCTTGTGCCTGTATGCATAAGTGTACCTTTTTTTTGTCATACTTCAAACTGGAACACAACAATTTTGAGTATTTCTGCCTGGCGAAAGAATAAATTATGATCGACAAGTATTCTACCAGCATCCAAAAAGTCCTACCACCAACGTAGCTTGCAAGCGATACTTGTTCGAATTTTTACTTCCGACAGTACATTTTATCCTCTTATTATAAGAATAAGATACTGAGTATTTCTGCTTGGCGGAAGAATAAATTATGATCGACTCGTATTCAACCAGGATCCAAAAAGTCCTACCACCAACGTAATTTGCAAGCGATACTTGTTCGAATTTTTACTTCCGACAGTACATTATATCCTCTTATTATTGGAGTAAGATCACCACTTACTTAGCGAGTCCTTTAGGCGCGCCCGCTGCCCAGGTGTCGGGCTCCGAAGCTCCTAAGCCGAGTAAGATCGCCTCCTCGCCGAGTTGATCGGGAGTTATGTAAACCTCCGGCCATTCCGTTCCCCCGGCGTCGTCTGATGCACTACAAACATAGAACGATGTACACCAATAAATAACAATTTTGACATAGCATTACTTTGACCTGAGCTGAGATGGCCCCGTGGTTAGAACGCGTGCATCTTAAC
The DNA here is from genome assembly GCF_905220365.1 of Vanessa cardui. NCBI lineage: Eukaryota > Metazoa > Arthropoda > Insecta > Lepidoptera > Nymphalidae > Vanessa > Vanessa cardui. The sequence continues at coordinate 8,072,821 of NC_061144.1, read as the reverse complement.
CGATGATTGCGGGTTCAAACCCAGGCAAGCATCACTATATATATGTGCTTAATTGTGTTTATAATTCATCTCGTGCTCGGCGGTGAAGGAAAACATCGTGAGGAAACCTGCATGTGTCTAATTTCATCGAAATTCTGCCACATGTGCATTCCACCAACCCGCATTGGAACAGCGTGGTGGAATATGTTCCAAACGCTCTCCTTAATGGAAGAGGAGGCCCTTTCTCAGCAGTGGGAAATTTACAGGCTGTTACTTTACTACTTTGACCTGATTGGTCTAAATCTTGAATATATGGTGTAATTTTGAATTCAGAATTATTCTATCATACATTTATGATGCAAAATTTTTATCGTATCTTCGGGAGTAAAATTAGAGTGAATCCAAGAAGTAATCTTCTTTATACGGAATAGTATTCCGTATAAAGAAGTATTTACGAAGAAATGTTTGAAGAATATGATATAGCTAATTGTTAAATCGTATGAATGTATAAATCTAACTAGTTTTTATCTGTCATTGGAATACACAATATTTAAATCTAACTCTTTATAACTTAGGTTTTAATATATGTAGCTTGTAAGATGTAATACATGATTCAAATAGATTCATAGAAATAATTCAACTTACTTGCTCTGATCATGCTTGTGATCGGATCCGTCCTTCTCGTCGTTATAAATGTGGCTCGTGCTAAAATTGACACAGTGAGATGAAATATAACGATATTATTAAATTCACAAATAAACAAACATATTTATTTTCAAACACAGAATAAAAATAATCAACAAACAATTAACTTATTATTCTGTGTTGCCATGTAAAAAAATTAACATTCAAGACAGGGTCAAATTTCATCCGACGAGACAGATCATCAATATTACTAAACGGAAAAAAAGGTTATATATTTTACTGGTTAATTAGGAACATATAAAAGTATATCATTCAATGAATACGTTTTAAATACATTATTGTAATTAAATATCAGCGAAGCCTAAATAATAAAAAGAAGCACTGATAGAGACTAGACGCTCACAATAAATAATACGTCATGCAAATTTGGAAATACCATAATACCAACCAATTAAAAATAGAACACTATAAGCCCTAACATTTTTCTAAACTAACGCTTTATTCCGCAATTATCTTTATTAATTAGTATGGCAACATTTTCGTAGAGTAAATCTATGTACGTCAGCAGCGTTAGCAACAAAATAAATAAGAAAATATTGTATTATTATCATTGAAGGGTAGGATTTAAACATGTTTTTTATTATTTTCATATTTGCTGTGGTTTCTAAAAATATATTTGTCGTATCTTGTTTTCATTTAATCACTTAACGTTTTTATGTATGTATGGCTCTATGTGTGTTTCAAATATAAGTAGTGCTAATTTTAGTGCTGATAAATTTACTTTATATTGCATATAATTAATCAGATTGTTTTTTTCTGACGCTACAGTGCGGTTTCAACAGATCCTATTCTAACAGGATTTTGAACTGATAACACAAAACATATCCTAATATTATTTGCGTATGTTTGAGAAACACTAAAAGTATAAATCTAATTGTTTATTATCTAGTTCTCAATGTTTTTTTTATCTGAAAAGTAAGACACAATATAGAGTTATAAGTTTACGAATAAATACATCTATAACAAAACATTTATTTCCCGTTCCTACATACACTTTAACTTAAATCATAGTATACAGCCACCTCTAAATCGAAACAAAAAAAAATGAAACAAAATAAATCATCAGAACTCGATCACGACTACAACAACAATATCGTCAAGAGAAAGTTCAAACTACCTCCAAAATAGACAGAAAGATACACAAGTAAGGCGTTGTGGATGATTCGAGAACAATCTAGAAGTATTTGTGTGCGATGACAGACGACGCATTGCTATGTCATATATTGATTTGAGGGTACTTTTAATTACTATAATACAGTAGAGATTTTTAGTTACTCATCATATATTTTACGAATATATAACATTTTTGAAATTAATTTTGATGATCCATAGCATTTTATCTCTAGAAAAGCATTAGTGTTGTGAATTTTGTTAATATTTTTGAGCAAATCATATGTATGTATAGACGGTACATAAACCAAAATAACATTTTTACAATTTATGTGTGTCTTCAGTTTGTTCCGGGTACTCTGGGAAGGCTGAACCGGGTTTAACGAGACTAGGCAGATACCTAATTGAACAAGGCATAACTTAAGCTACAACAAGTCGCAGATACAGCTAGTTATGGAATAAATTATCCAGCTGCTTATTTTAAAGATACATTTGCATATAAGGATGGTAAGCCATGTGGCAAACTGACCAAGGATAGTTGTATAGTCCAATGGTCATAAACATTGGTTCTGTGAGAATAACCAACCTTAGAAACTAATTTATGAATAATGTGCCGGCATCTACACAGACACACTCATCTTTCGAACCTGATCACGGCAATACTGATAAGTTCAGTTAAATAGTAGATAAATGTATTTCGTATGGTTAAAGCAACTTTTCTAAATATAAAATATTACCAATTCTTTCAAAACGCTAAGATGTTTATACATATAAAATTAAAAGTACCCCCAAAGCAAATGAACCTTTTCGACTGAAAACTGAAAAAAAAAACAACAAACAAAAAGAAATATCTCAACCTATCAGAAACAACGGCGAGTCGATATGACGAAGAATTAGAACGAGACGATGGTACGTGCGATGGGATAATTGGAAAGAGATAACGACATTTCAACGGATTTTTATCGCGGGTATGTGATCGACCCCACAAATATTACCGAAAAATTCTCATTGACACTGAACTTAATAACAGACAATATACAATGTACAGTCAGAGCTAGAAAACCTTCGTCAGTTTTCAAATCCATTCCTCTATCAAGTCTTACACTTTTCGTCCCTTTTGAATCGAAACATCAAATATGTCATTCTCAATCGGTATAGTAGATTATCGCTCATACTGAGCACACGAAAATAGGTCTTAAGGTGACGAATCTTTTCTTACCCCGACTGTACAATCAGGTTTAAAATTGCGATATCTGCTAAAGTATTTGATCTCGAGAGATACATCAATTGGATCTTCGATTTATATGTTATTACCATCACAACCACGATGAAAATACGTCAAAACAATGATATCGTGGACCTGATCGTATGATAGCGCACTTACTGCACGCCGAGCTTGGTCGCGACGCGGCGCCACGGCGAGTAGCAGCCCGTCGACTGCTTCTTGCTAACAACACCAATATATTTACAGGAATTGTTGACGCGATGCTAGTGGACCGATTGAGATGATCTGACATACCATTGGCGTGTGTTTTACGTCACGTTTGATACCTCATTACTTGAACACTACAATGAGCATACTATCATATCATCCTAACCTATCATCCAACTCCCCTAAAGTAACAGCCTGTAAATTTCCCACTGCTGGGCTCTCTCATTAAGGACAGGGCTTGGAACATATTCCACCACGCTGTTCCAAAGCGGGTTGGTGGATTTTGATGAAATTAGACACGCGAAGGTTTCCTGACGATGTTCTCCTTCACCGCCGAGCACGAGATTAATTATAAGGACAAATTAAGCACATATATATAGAGGTGCTTGCCTGGGTTGGTACCCAAAATCATCGGTTAAGATGCACGTGTTCTAACCACGGGGCCATCTCGGCTCCATCGACTCCCCTTGTCTTACTGAAATTTGACAATTTAACGAATGTACTTCTACATTTGATACAACATTAAATAATTCCAGAAATAGTTGTATATCATTATCTGGATATCGTTTTATGCAATCTGCATCATTAATTCTCTTCGTAAGGAAAGTTTTGTCCTAAAATACTTAACCAAAAATTTTAGGCCATACTACTTCAATTTAATTAGTTACGAAATGATTTACTGAACAACGAATATTTTATCAAGTTCTTCGCATTATTATATAAACAACATCCAGCATCGCCTACATTATACCATAACTAACGTCCCTAACTTCTATTACATTTTATTCGTATATTGTCAGTGCTTCCAGGCTTCTGTGTTGTGTCTAGTATTAATTTCATTGTAGTTTCATAATTTAAAATATTTTATTAAATAAATTATTACAGTCTAAGCATTTTATCAGTCTTCAATCCGCAACGTCGTGAGGAAATTACCATCCAGAACTTTAAGTTAAATTAATTCGAAATATTAATTACAAATTTGGATGCTACAATGGATTCCCAATCAACAAAATTAACATAACGACGACGAACGTTATTCTAATATGAAATTATTTTACATCCAATCTTTCATCGGTCCATGTTTTCTCAATACCAATTATCATTTAAACATAACGAAGACTGTCCGCTGATCAGCCAAATGGCACAGAGGACAACGTCCTTTTTAGTTTTAAATTATTAATTGTTGTATAGGTACTAACATCGATATAAGTTTTTAAATTATTTCCTATTTACTAACAATTTTATGGATCAAAGTTGTCCGCAATAAAACATTTTTATTCATTTATTTATTTAATATAAATGGAGCTGGACTTATTCTAACTTCAATTTTCAAACCAAAAATAATTGGGTAAATAATTATTTGCTATCATAATCATAACTCGAACTGTTTTATTAGATGACATAGACATATACATGACTTTATTAACTGACCTACTTATATTTTTCATCTGTAAAAAAAACGATAATGTATCGCCTGTTTTTCAAAACCTTCCAATTTCAAATCTGATCTTATTTATTAATATCGAGCAAAAGGTATCATAACTGAAACAATATCGTGACCACACCTCAATCCATCCACATACCCAATTTCGTTATAAGAAGACATCCCGTTCGTCCCAACACAAAAAAAAAAAAACAAAAACAGAGGACAGATAACAAAAACAAAAGACTACTGAGACCGCTAGAAACAAAGACATAAAAGAAAATCTAGCAACATTACGAAGCAAGTAATAATAGCAGAGAAGGACGACAGTAAGGTGACAATAATAAAAAACATCGGTGTCTCATACTTGTGTATCTTCTTATAATCAAATCGCAAATGTTTTAGGCATGTGTCCGATATATCGAAACTAATCTAAGACCGGATGTCGTCGGAACATCAGACGATTCACCGCATCTAACATTAAACTCATGAAACATTCGCCCTATCTCTCTTTAACTTCACAGTAACCCATCTGTGAGAGAGAGATGAAGCGAGTGTTAAACCGATTTCGATATCACATCCGTTTCATCTCTTTCTCGCACATCGTACAATGTTAAGTTAAACAAAGACAGGGCGATATCTGATCAACCGATGTCAAAAAAATCGGATATCGCCCATGCCTAAAATGTTTATCATTCATGTAAATTGAACGTAGTTAAAATATTCCCTGTATGAACTTCACGAGCTGCGTGTCCAAATAAACACAATCACACATCGTAATATCGCACGCAAATAAACATTAAATGCATTATACAAAATGGCGTCTCCTTCGATGCATATCGTATTCCATTTGCCACAGGACCGTTGCAATGAAAAAATAAAGCAGCAAAACATATTGCCTTACAAAAATATAATTAAATCCGTAACGTTATTTATTCAATTCGTTATTTTTAATCTGTTATATTTTTACACGAAATCGTATTTACGGTTTCTTAATTTAAAAAAAAAAGAGGTTTCACTTACCTATTTGAGTTTTGCGACTGGCCAGATACAGAACTACGCTTGCTGCTTTTTCCGCTGCTGGCTGTTAGAGATTTACCCACTGATGTCTGTGAATGATAAATTTAATTATGTATTTAAATCGCCATTTGTTTATTTTATAGACAGATGAAACATAAAAATATAATAAACATTCTAGACATTTTCCTGTGCCTCTCATTACTCTGACTCATCCTTTAAACTGGACCACAGATATACAAATATATTTAGCGGATTAATTAATGGTAACAGTGATGTGATAGATATCATTACATAGTATAAAACAAAGTCGCTTACCGCTGTCTATCCCTATGTATGCTTAGATCTTTAAAATTACGCAACGGATTTTGATGACATTTTTTCTAATATACATTTAAAAAAATGCGAGTGATTCGAGATGATTTTTTTGTATCTAATACATGGACAATATAGTAAAGAAATGCTGGCAATTTTAGAAGTTTCTAATGTGATGTTGCTAGTCTTTAATAAGACAAAGATTTACAATACATTTTAATAGACATACCTTGGAAGACTTGGGTTTATTGCATTCAACGATGTAATCTTTGCACACATTCTGATGTACCGTCATTGTACAATCTGAAATATCGTAAGGCAATTATTATATTACAAATTATCACTGTGTCTTTTCAATAGGATCTAAAAAAACGCGAAAATTAAAAAAAAAAAAATTCTTGAATGTGACGTCAGATTAAATTTAAATATTTCGATTACGTGAATAGTCCTAGGGCATTATTTAATTATAGTTTTTATTTAATTATTGATCTTAAAAACACCAACAAAGCCAGCAATTAACAGTAACAGTATGAAATAAGTTGTTCTACATGACATCTATACTAATATCATAAATGTAAAAGTAACTTTGTCACTATTTCACGACCAAACGACTGCACATAATTTGATAAAATTTTGTATGAAACAAACATAAACATAGGCTTTTTTGCCAGACACGTGACAAGCAACCCCCCCAAGCCGAGGTTACTGCTCGTGTATAGTACGACACAAATTAGATATAGCATAGGAAAATGAAATGGAATGAAAATAAAACCGATTACTGCCGATTTACACAACCAATAGAAATAGCTCCCTATAGCGCCATTCGACGCGATTTTCGATGCTATAGATTCACGCATCAGAGAAAACAAGTGCATGTAAATCGACGCCTCAAATTGACGAATATATTCGGTCATATGATATTACAAGTTATTACATTTGTACAAAGACCATATTCGCATGAGAAATAAATATTGATAATTTGGGATAGCGCACTCAATTCGGATGCGATCGGTTTTACGAATTTTGCCGATGCTACATCTAAGTTGTGTCGTACTATACGTGTATACGTAAGGTGGTGTGTGTGTGTGTGTGTGTACGCACGGTCGCAGTAGAGCGCGGGCGCGTCGGCGAGTGCGCGTGCGCACCAGTCGCAGTGGCCGGCCGCCGCCGCTGCCTGCCACGCATGCGCCGCCTTGCGCGACTTGTCCTGCCACGCACGCAACAGTATTCGTTCATAATAATAATAAATATGAGACAACATTTAAATAAAACTAGTTATAACGGATTTTAATCGCGTTTAATAATTATTTTGGACATCCCGACGTTTCGAGCACTTTACAATTGCGATTGAAATCCATTATAACTAGTTTTATTTAAATGTGTAATAATCGCGAAAATTTAAGACAATATTATGAGACAACATCACATACATTACTCTGATACCAATGTAAGTAGCTGAAGCACTTGTGCTATGGAAAATCAGAAGTAACGAAGGTACCACAAACATCCAGACCCAAGGCAACGTAGAAAACTAATGGTTATCTACATTGTCTCAGCCGGGAATCGAACCCGGGACCTCGGAGTGGCATAGCCATGAAAACCGGTGTACACACCACTCGACCACAGAGGTCGTCAAGTTTACTTTGATAAATGTTTTAGGGCAGTTGTGGATATGTTATTTCGTATCGATATGGATACGAATATATAAATTCTACATATTACAGATAACATATAGAATAAGAAATTATTTAGAAATTTAAAAAAAAAATCCAAAGTATGTTTTTGACTTTATTTCTTTTCTATTATTAGTATATAATTTTAGGAGTAATGTCAGTAAAAAAACAAACAATTTAAAAATAAAATAAATTACCCCCTCTACAGTTCAAGTTATGATTTTTTTTTATACAAAATACTTTTTTTTTAACATTTTGAGAAAAAAAACCCCTATAATGTAACAGAGCTCAATTGTATACGAACCTTCTTCTTTCTAAAGAATAAGCTGCCTCGTTTTCGTCGCTTCTCGGCGTGGTGGTCGTACGCCGCCCTAGTCGAAGGAAATTAAAAATTTATCTTTAAACCTCTGAAGTGTTTCCGTCTCATTCTCTCCATGCAATACCCGTATCTCGAAAATACTAAACAAACACGTTAAGCAAAGCACTGTGCTTTAAAACCATGCATAAATAAATAATTATTAAAAATTATACTAAAATATTAAAAAAAAAATAGTCGATAAAATAGGCTAAAATCTTACCTTTTGTCAAACCTTTCAATATAATTAGTGAAGTATTTTTAATGTTATGGTAAAACTTCTGAAACCCCAACTTTATGACCATCCTTATGTGTCCAACATGTCGTAGGAAACTAACCTCTATTCCTTACAATTTAGAGTCCAAATAACATATCGTTGTATACCGAGATGTGTTACCTTCGTTGCAAATCGCACCCTATTCCTATCGTATTAAAGTCCACTCACTGTTCCAAGAAGGCCAATCGATGTAATCCGAGATGTTCCTGGTGGGTATTGTTCCTTCTGCCGGGTAATTGCGTGGTGGCGCCGACGGTCGCCGCGGACGCGTCTTCGTCACTTTCCGTCTCGCTCGCACCACCGGCCGACAGGCTAACACCGAGCGAGACGTACAATACACGTAGTATACAATACTGGCACCATCGTGATTGTATACTACTACTGACCGGTTTCTCAAAAGCTAATCAAATATCAATAATTGAACTTTACTCAGCAATTACTGTGCTGACGTTACTAGCCTAAACTGCAGCTAGCGATAACATTTTTTACTAACTGCACTATACTTAGAAGTGCAAAATATACTTTATATTTCAGAAAATAAGATCTAGATGTCGTTAAGATAAGACCTTTCGGCAATGAGAGGCATGTAACGGCAACTCAATAATATGAGTACCGTTAGCAATACAAATTTAAAAGGAAATAATATTTTTCATTATCTTTAAATCAATAAAATATTAAAGAGATATATATAAAAAATATTTCTTAAAATGAGGTGACTATATATACATAGATATCTTTTTTATTTATTGCGTATTCATACTCAGTTTATTCCTCAACTTTTAAGAATAATAATAGCGTATCACGGCTTAGCAAGAAATTTTCTAATTAATGATTAAGCAGTTTATTTATTTTCAGATTTGATAGCCTTTGAGAAACCGACTGTTCGTGTAATACCGACAAAGATTCTAGAGCACTTTCGATGTGATACTTTAGGCATTATTACTTTACTTTTGTGAACAATTTTGACGCGAATGTTTAAATTGAAAAATCGTAGATCAAAATTAAAAAAAAAAAGTATTATTTCAGAAAAGCAAAGTACGTACATCGACGACGAAAAAAATGCCAGTATATGTAGTTAACTGGTATTAGTGCCTTTCATTTCAGCTAAGCAAAACAGTGCAAACAATAAAACACATCGACTTGAAACATGCACAGATTATAAAAATATATAATTATATAAAACCATGCACATAAAAATTTACCTTATAAACCGTTATTTGTATAGTATTAAATAATATTACAATTCACTATATAGTTGACAACCTTTAAAGCGAGATGAATATAAAAATATATTTTTATTACAAACAGTATAAATAATAACGGAAAATATATTTTTATTTACGACTTCCACCCATTTTATTTAACCCACTATAAAAGTAAAACCAAATGTAAAGAACTCATATATCCCTAGACTTAAATTTGACATATTAGGGTTAATAATATTGGACTTTATTGGTAATAATATCTTTTGTATTTATTGTTTATTGAAACATACTATATGAGTAACATGATATAGTTAATTATATTCTAAATAGGGGTACGAGTTGTTTATGTAATAGTTGATGTGTGTTGCATAAATTCATAACGAAATATATCAATAGTTTAAATTTAGAATCGATTGAGAAATGGAGAGAGAGAGAAAGAGATAGGGGGAAGAGTGAGATAGTATGAGATGGGAGTGCGCGTGTACTCACGCGTTGGGCGGCGGCGGGGGCTGCGCGGGGTGCACGGCGGCCACGATACTGGGCGTTGAGACGGACTTCTGCAGCGGCAGGCGAGGCACGAGGCGCGCCGCTGCCGGCGCCGGATCGCACGCCGCCGCGCGCAGAGCCGCAGTCACCTTCTCGAACTCCTTCTGCGGGACACCCTCTATCAGCGCACACGCACGGCATTAAAGCGCGGTCGCCGAGCAAAAAGAATTCCGTACATTGACCTGGTTCTACCTGTCTCCCTCTCTCACGCGTGAATAAGTTGCATCCCGCTCACACCCTCCTCGAACTCCTTCTGCGGGACAGCCTCTATCAGCGCACACGCACGGCCCTAGAGCGCGGTCGCCGAGCAAGAATTCCGTACATTGACCTGGTTCTACCTGTCTCCCTCTCTCACGCGTGAATAAGTTGCATCCCGCTCACACCCTCCTCGAACTCCTTCTGCGGGACAGCCTCTATCAGCGCGCACGCACGGCCCTAGAGCGCGGTCGCCGAGCAAGAATTTCGTACATTGACCTGGTTCTACCTGTCTCCCTCACTCACGCGTGAATAAGTTGCATCCCGCTCACACGATAGCGTCGACCGCGGGCATCAGGAGTTACAAACCTTTTGTGTGCTTACGCACTAACCTAACTCCACCCACGTATCTAAACCCTTATACTTTACTACTACAACAACAACAAACACAGCCTGTAAATTCCTACAGTTGGGCTGAAGGCCTCCTCTCCCTTTGAGGAGAAGGTTTGGAACATATTCCACCACGCTGTTCCAATGCGGCTTGGTGGAATACACATGTGGCAGAATTTCTATGAAATCTGCACATGCAGGTTTACTCACAATGTTTTCCTTCACTGCTGAGCACGAGATGAATTATAAAGACAAATTAAGCACATGAATCAGCGGTGCTTGCCTGGGTTTGAACCCGCAATCATCGGTTAAGATGCACGAGTTCTAACCACTGGGCCATCTCGACTCTACTACTACTTTACTACTACGACCAGGCTCAATTATTTGTATGTCCGGACATCCGTTCAGTGCGAACACTTTTAAAGTTACTTTCAAATTAGCTAACCAGTAGTTATTAAAATTAAATCAAAGAAAGACTTCTACTTTCTCATTTAAAAAAAAAAAACAAGCAAATTTTATAATATAGTTAAAAGTTTGTAAGCCTAAATCAAACAGAACTTCTTAAATTCTCCTGGTTGGCTGTTTATTGAAAATTTAATCAGTGATACTCAATGATATTCTAATAAACAGATGTGTTATACCCATACTAAACAACAGAAAAAAGTGTGCCGCGCCGGGGACCGTTTATTTTACATTTCTTTACAAGTAAAAAGGATAGCTTGATAAAAACAATAACTAAAATAGATAACTAGATGTTTTAATTACGCAAAACGTATTACTACATAATTATGATGTATTATAACGTATTACTGGCATAATTACGATGAAAACGACTAAGGCAAACGTCCCAATTAGGACGTTTTCTAGTCTTCACTTTTTGCGCGTTAATGACATATCTGTTTACTAGAACATCATTGGTGACACTACCCTCTCAGGCTCAATAGTTATAATAATCAAGGTCGGTGATCAATTGATTAGTTCAAATATACTAACAGCGAGATCGTTGTCATTTAGCGAGTGCGTCGAGTGTCGTACGGGCCTCGGCACTTCGCTCTCCGACTCCATGGACGATAGTGACGCACTGTGTCCATTGAGAGCACTGAAATACACACCCATGTAATAAAAAAAAAAAAAAAAGTCTTATTAACACAGTCTACAAGAATAAAGATTATATTATGATCGATAGCACACCTTGGGAATGAAACGATCGCCTCCTGGCTATTTCATCTCATATTAAATTGTTTAAATAATATATGAGACAAATAAAAAAAAAAAAAAAACTGGCTGAGTTTCTTTCGCCGGTTCTTCTCAGGTAAGGGTATTTTCTTTTCCGAACCGGTGGTAGTGTTTCAATTGACCATCAATAAGAAAGTGTAATGCTTCTATATTGAATAAAGTTATTTGAGTTTGAGTTTGAATTTGAATTAGATACGAAATCAAAATAAACTTTATTCAAGTAGGCATAAGCACTTTTGAAATTAAGTGAAGCTACCACCGGTTCGGAAAGTAGATTCTACCGAGATGAACCGGCAAGAAACTCAGTAGTTACTCTTTTTTAACATTTAAAAAATACAAGGTCTTATTAATTAAATACAATTATTTAAATTAATGTATCCTGCTTGGAAGTCAACAGGTATTAACTCCACGCTTTTTTATATAATGGATATACCGCTTAACATTAAAATTTTAAGAGTAAATGAACCAATCGACAGAATGGGGACATAAAATCTATAGGCAGTGGTGAACACTTACCATCGGGCGGTTAATTCACCCGTCGGTCTTTATGTAAATAAAACAGTTCACTTACCTACGCTGTCTTTGCGTATCGTGTAACCTGGCTCCGGGCTCCAGCGCCGCCCACGAGCTCCTTCGACCTTCATCGCGACGCTCCCATATACCCCATTGACGAGATTCACCTAACAGACAATAAAAAATATAAGATATCAGCCAGATATAATATAGAGATATCAGTCTTTGAGAAAGCGGTAGGGATAACAAGGCACACATTCTTAGCAGATACTAGGTTCAAAAATATGTTTGCAAAAAATATATATTTCACCGTGAAAAAAGGATGCATCATTTAGATGCTGTAGAGTAATTCCAACAAAATTAATCATCTATTTATCCTGAAAGCATATTAATAGCACAGTGTCGTTCAAAGAGTTCATTTATTATTTTAATTATAGAATTTTTTAGAGTATTTGTTTTGAGTCATACACCTGGCTACGTCGAAGCCGAAGTGATCTATGATTGAAACATAAAACAGTAACAATCCGATCCTGAATTTGACTATACATTTCTATGAATTGAAATTTCCATGTCTGAACTTACTCATATCTTTTTTACATCTAATGCAGTGGGAGATAATAATCAATGCTGATTGCTCGAAAAGATAACCCTTACACATCTTACAAATTAAAGCTGAGATGGCCCAGTGGATAGAACTCGTGCATCTTAGCTCATGATTACAGGTTCATACCCAGGCAAGTACCACTATATATGTGTGCCTAATTTGTGTTTATAAATCATCTCGTGCTCGGCGATGAAGGAAAACATCGTGAGGAAACCTGCATGTGTCTAATTTCATCGAAATTCTGCCACATGTGCATTCCACCAACCCGCATTGGAACAGCGTGGTAGAATATCTTCCAAACCTTTTCCTCAAGCGGAAAGGAGGCCTTATGCCTCAGCAGCGGGAAATGTACAGGCTGTTACTTTACTTTTTTTGCTTTATCTTACAAATTATATACATCGTTATTTGGTAGATTCGCGGCGCAGTTTACGTGCGCGGGCACCGTAAATGAGACACACCAAAGATGGGTGCATTATCATTTTACTAGACATAATTAGTAAGAAGTACGTAATTTATTCTTGCAAGTAATCTAACTTTATTATGATATACATTATATGTCAATTATGTAGGAAAAACCGCCTTCTATCGCGTCAGTTGATAAAGCTACATGAAAAAAATTAATGATGGAAGAAATTTCTCAAAGAGTTCCGAAGCAAAGGCCACGTAACTATACATCTACACGTCTTTACTTAGATGTGCGAAGCGTTGAATATCAAACGTAACCTTAGTCCTTTTATACTTTTTTAATTTCCTAATATAAATAGCCTGAGCTGAGGTGGCTCAGTGGTTAGAACGCGTGCATCTTAACCAATGATTGCAGGTTCAAACCCAGGAAAGCACCACTATATATATGTGCTTAATTTGTGTATATAATTACCATAATCTCATGCATGAAAACATCGTGAGGAAACCTGCATGTGTCTAATTTCATCGAAATTCTGCCACATGTGCATTCCACCAACCCGCATTGGAACAGCGTGGTGGAATATGTTTCAAACCCTCTCATTAATGGAAGAGGAGGCCTTATCTCAGCAGTGGGAAATGTACAGGTTGTTACTTTACTTTACTAATATAAATATCACACTTCCACCTGCTAAGGCCTTTTTGAATTGTCTAATACTCACAGCTGCCTTTCCTACTCTGCGGGTAAAAGTCCAAGTGTGTGGGCGATGAGCACTCTGGCTCAACGACGCCATCTTTGCAGAGTGATGGACATGAAGTGCTCAGACGACTGGTACCTGTTGTCTGGAAGATGAAATATATACACACGTGAGGAGTTTGTTTCTGGGGTAAAAAATATCATTATATTGTATTGAAACATTTCGACTCAACGACACAAAATTATTGGTGATTCAAAATTATTTTCCAATTTTTTGTGGACTTTTTTCAGAGAGCAGTGACATTTTTCCTTCAAAAATTCATACTACCAATACATTAGCTGCCATTCAAGCAAAATGTTTATGAAGCATTTATTCAGCTGTTTTTACGTTCAATAAACAATTATATGTATTATCATGATTATTTTAACGTAACAAATGATTATTTAGTGTAAACTGTTAGTTATTATGTTTCGATTTTTAATATTTGAGAGTTAGCAATGTATTTCAATTATTTATAAGTTTGTGTTGTGTACCAGAAGCGGCAAGGGTGCGGCTCGCATGCGTTGCACTGCCGCATGCAGCCTCCGCAGCTGTTGGAGACTGTCGTCGAGGACTCCTGGACTGTGCGGCGTCACGCTTATCGTGGGCACCTAGACATCAAAAATTTTAATTACTTTGACTGTATCTTTGAGTAGAGATGGCCCAGTGGTTAGAACTCGAACATCTTATCCGATGATTGCGGGTTCAAACCCAGGCAAGCACCGCTGATTCATGTGCTTAATTTGCCTTTATAATTTATCTCGTGCTCAGCGGTCATGGTAAACATCGTGAGGAAACTTGCATGTGACAAATTTCATAGAAATTCTGCCACATGCGTATTCCACCAACCCGGAGTGGAGCAGCGTGGTGGAATATGTTCCAAACCTTCTCCTCAAAGGGAGAGGAGGCCTTGAGCCCAGCAGTGGGAATTTACAGGCTGTTGTTGTTGTATCTTTGCGCAGTCAGAATAAGAATACCTTCGTCAATTTTCAAATTCATTCCTTTATCAAGTCTTAAACTCTTAGTACCTTTTGAATCTAGACATCAAATTATTGCGACGCAATGTCATTCTCGATCGGTAAAGCAGATTATATCGCTCATACTGAGCACACGAAAATAGATCTTAAGGTGACGAATCTTTTCTTAACCCGACTGTACCTAGTGTAAACTGTAGGCACTCATACGTAAAATACGATTTCCACTTCGCAACAGTTTAAAAGGGACCAACCTTTTATATTCATAGAATGACTGCAATTGTTTATTTATCTTGAATGCTGGAACCTATCTGGTAGAAACAGACTCATGTGACGTATATACATTTTGCAAGATAGGGTAACGATCGCGAACGCTCCTTTTGCGGGAAAAACTCTACACAATACACACATTCACCATTTCCGCTGGCGGAAACGAAAACCCCCGTTTCACTTGCGCTCACTACTGACTATATCACACAAAACATCGTGACGTAATTTCAGAATACTTTATAAACAGTGCTTTCCATTGTATCGACTACACACTGATCCATCTCATACATTCAAGGAGGACTTCATTTGAAGACACAAGTGGCTCTAATTTAAAGGCGAGGTCTAAATGCTCCTCGCATTATTACAATCAGAAAAATAACACACTCTAGCATTATTAGTCCTGTGCAGCGCCAGTACAATAAGTGCTTATTTTCATCGCTTGTTATGATTACTCTTATTTATATTCTTTGCATATTATGTCATGTTGGCTCAAGTAGACTCTTGCGAGTTTTTGAGACGTCATCATTAAATTTTATTCAATGCTACCACCGGTTCGGAAGCAATTCACCAGTTACTGTTTTCCGACAATCACATGGATTCTGATTTGTGATTTGTGGTTCGTAGATTCTACATAATTCTTAGCCAATATTTTTTTACTTGTAATTGAATTTTTTTAACTGGCATAGATAATTTATACATAACGTTAACGAGTTATTAATTAATCTATGTTAATTGTTTTTGTCATAAAGCTATTCTATATTTGATATGTTATTAATATTAAAATGATGTGGGAAAATCTTTGAGCACCCGCATTTAATTCAATACATCTGACTTAGTTTTACAAATATATCATAATTACACTTGACGAGTTCGGTATTTCGGAGTACCTAATAAAGCCTAATATTTATGAACTTGGAATAATTGATTCCTTCTCATGTTATATCATAGGCTATTTGACTGTTTTTTAAAATCCATTTTATATTATTAATTAGATGTTAATGAACCCAGTAAAACTGTTATGTTGTGTTGTGTTTTTTATTTCTAGTACATATTTGCCGAAAAATATCATATTAAAAATTCCATATTTAAATAGCGCGCAAAAAGGCTACCTGGACAATATGGCGCTGCAATGGGTTCGGTAACGTCACTTTCCTGTATTTTAGTTTGTGGTACATATAGTAGAAAAGCAAAGTTTACAAGAAAGTGACTTCATAAAAAGCCCGGCCAATCAGGAGCGTTTTGTGTTACGTGACAAACCTTTAAAAAAAATGCATTTTTTTAATGGATTTTTGAATAAATAACAATTTTTAAACTCATAATATACACTGATTACAAAAATTCACAATTTATTTTTCGCATTGTCAAATAGCCTATTTTGATATTATTTATTATTTGCGAAATTTGAGATATGTTTTATTAATAATTGACACAACCCGTCAGAATTTAATAATAATTTCCGCATAACTCATGACTGCGTGGAATGCTTGCAAGAATACCAGCAGCATTACCCCGTTGAATCGCAATTTCGATTCTCCAAGCGACAAATGGCCCAGATTTTCTTACACTAATGGAAGTAATTATTACGATAAATTCCAGATACATCATTCATTAGTAGAACATTTACTTGACCTGAGTAGATAAACATCGATCTCTTACATCTAATGCGTAATTAAATAATAATAATCTTATATAATATAAAATGTATATAAAATCAACATTACTTGTATTGGTACCTGTGCCCTGGCGGCGGCCATGGTTGGGGTTGGGGTCACGTGTTCCGTCACCTCGTCCTCGCTGCTGTCCGACCTGGAGTCAGAACTGCCGCCGCCTTCGTCTGAATCAACACATTACAAAAAATAAAATAAAAACACCATGTATAAAATTGGGTAAAAATTTACTTACAGAATAATTATTTATGTAAAAAATATTAAAACGGCTTTACTCAAAAATATTTTTTGAGGATGATTACTTTAACTGTGTCTTGTTCTTTCGAATGTCGTATTAATCACGATCGAAAGAGAAATATCTGTGTTTAATTAATCGCCTAAACACGATTATAAATAAGCCGTTGATCCTTATTGTTTTAAAGTATCTCTTAATTTTATTACTTCTAAAATATAATCTGTTCAAATTAAGCCAGATTAAAATTATTGTTACATTAAGACAGTCATATATTGGAGCATTTTGCACAAGCTGTTTATTAGATTGTTTAAGTCAAATATTTTAAGCGTCTTTCAAGCAAGCAAACTCATTGGCTCGTTGGCAATGAGTATTATGCTAAGCTATAACATGTCAATTAAGATTCTAAGACTACATCCAGACGAGAGAACTCCTCATCGATCAACGGCATATACTATTTATAAAATTGCAATTCATTTATTTACATAATACGATTTATGTAATAAAACTGAAAGTATGATATCATGATTAATCGCATGAAAACAATAAATGCTTCACAACAGTATTTGTTCTTTATTGTTCACAAAGAGTAATTTATACAGCAGGAAAAAAACTCTGAACCTATAAAACTTCGTTCAGTGCGCTCCATAAATCAATCTTTATTTCATATCGCGCTTAATGTTTGAAGTTATCTGCCCGTATCGTCCGGGAAAGCCCGTGAAACGGATATTGACTTTCCCTGTGAGACTATTATACCGATGTTTCTCTCGGGATTTATAGCAGAGGGAGGTCAAATATGACCCAGTTTTCTGTTTTGACCCCCAATGCAATGCAATAACCTTTCGTGTCAAGTTTGACGTTTTTATCTGTGTATCTGTCTTCGACATAGTAGCTCCTGTACCGTTGATCCGATTTTGATTAAGTTGTTTTTTTTTTACAGTGACTTGGTCGTTAGTATTCTTTGCTATGTTTAAATCTGTTGGACTATCTGAAGACCATCAAAACTTTTATTATTGTTGAAGGGATTTGAGCAACTTATATTGGTCTGATTGATTTTAAATGTTGTATTCTATTAATTTAATGATATTACAATGACATAGTAAAACTGACCTGATGCTAATACATCGTCTGCAATAAGAGGAAACCCAACACCTCACCAGCGTACAGCAGAGGTATCGTATTGGAGCTCATCAGAATGGATAATCCATTCTGATTTTTTGATTTTTATTTAACTTTTTATGTACATAAGCAATTTCATGTTAATTCTCAATTTGATGTAAAGTTTAAACAATGGCTCTATTAGATAATTAATGTAATTTAATTATTTAAGTTTTTGTTTGAAGTTATTTTGTAGCCAGCCATAAAACGTTTTGTAATCTTTATTAGACAGAATGTAACCGACGTTGACGATTAATTAATTCCATTTCACGCATGTTGTATTTCGAAACAATGAAAAATCAAAAACAGCTAAGTTTATCTAGATAAAACGGAACTTGTTTTAAACCAACATAATTATTAAATATTAAAATATTTAAATTATAAATACTAGTGACCCGTTTTGTCTTCACACGGGTGCAGTCGATGTAAGATTACTATGTTGTCTGGGTCTGAGTGTTTGTGGTACCGTCGTTACTTCTGATTTCCAAAACACAAGTGCTTCAGCTACTTACATTGGGATCAGAGTAATGTATGTGATGTTGTCTCATATTTATTTATATTTATTTTAAACTTCTTATACTGTAACTCAAGACATTAGATTCATTAATCTCGTGAATGAGAGTAAGTAATTGTACTGTATTGTGATAATAGAGAACTTTAGTGATAGTTAGTATCGACCAACTGCTCCAAGTGATACAATCATTATTACAGCGACACTCCATCGCTTAGCGTTTTATGGTCACAATATCCCAGTTCTTGAACAAAATAATCGAAAATGCTTGTATGAACTGAACATGCAGGCATACGAATACTAATAGTCAACATATGACTGAGCGAAACAAATTTGTACAGTCAACAAAAACATATGCACTATTTGATAATAGACTAAACGTTTTGAAGGGTGACCAAACTTCACCAGAACACAATGGTAGGTACTGAGTATCGCTGCTTGGGAGTAAAAGGAAATAGATATTTTATCTACTATAGTAGTCCCCGCTCGCTTTTAGGGTGTTGGTTGTCATGTGTTAGGTAATAAAAGTAGCCTATGTCCGTTCTTGAAGTTAAAGTTTGCTTCATACCAAATTTCACTTAATTATTTTCATCAGTTTAGTCGTTAAAGAGCGACAGAGAGACAGAGTTCCATTTACAATATTAATATACATAGATTATTATATAGCATAAATAAATTTACTATTTACGTTACTATAGGCCTATAACCATTAGAAATAAACTATGACGACCTATTAATATAATGTAGGTCACAATTAAGCCACGTTAATCTAAAACCGTACTTAATAGGATTCTAGATTTGTATAACGCTAAAAGGTTTTTCTGGGAAATCAATTATTTCACTATAATATACGAGTTTGTATTTTAGTAACGTTCGACGTAGACTATTTCCTGAGGATGATCCGGTTATGTGACGAAACGTGAATAGAGTATTTAATTGGTTGTCTAGTGGTGAGTGTACAGGGCACTTTATTTAACAACATTGTACTAATTCAAAAAAAACTAAGAATAAAATTGTCTGAATTAATATTTCAAATAAAAAATAAACTAGAATTGAGTGTAAAGTGTAAACATAGATTATCTTAAAATAGTTTCATATGAGTCCAAGTCAAAAATTATCGTCTAATCAGATTATAAATTGAAAAAAAAAAGAACCGCCCAAGTACAAGTAGTTCTGTACCATTATTCATATAAATAAAAATTTTAACAAAAAGAAAAACCGACTTCAAACAAAAAACTATTTTAAAACAAATGAATATGCACTAAAAAGTAATAAAAATAATTGCGTATTTAACATATTTTTTAGAGTCCTCCTAAGTAAAATGAAATGAAAAGTATTAGACTACTTAAAAGTCGATTAACGATTATATAACTTTGTTATTGTTATATTTGGAGTACGGCGTCAGCCACGGTGCCCTTGCCCCAAAAATCAAAAGAAAGAAGTGATACGAGCCCCTTGATTGATCCAGTATATTTTTGTATAAAAGGTAATTTGTAAAAAACATATTTGTTAAAGTATTCTCGTATTATTTTTTGATAGATATACTGTAGGGTTTTCTTGGCTGACATCGTTTCCAAATATAGCAATAATTATAACTACATTATATGTATAATCGTAAATCAACTTTTAAGTAGTCTAATACTTTTCATTTCATTTTACTTAGGAGGACTCTAAAAAAACGTCTATTTTATTCTGTTTTTTTTTTGTTATAGCGGTAACAGAAATACATCATCTAAGAAAATTAAGAAATTAAATTATTGAGATACAGCCTGGTGACAGACGGACGGACGTACGGAAGGACAGACATCTGAGTCTTCGTAATAGCATCCGTTTTACCCTTTGGGTACGAAACCCAAAAAGGTTATACCTGATTATACACATTTATACACAAACAAATAGAGAACCTACATATTCGTAGTCGGATAAGGGTCAAGTCTTGCGACTGAATTTTAAACCAGTTCTACTAAAGCGATCGACTTAAAATTTTGCACGCACTTTAATGTTCGTGACCATACAAACTGGTACATGTATTCAATTTGATTTGGTGACATAAATATTTACTTGTTTTACTAACGGTATCTTGATTATGTTTGGGTGCTAATAGATTTAGAATCAATACCATTTTGTTAGTATAATTGTTTGTCTATTGGAATTTCTTTAAATAACTATCAATATTGGGTGGTTTCATAAAGTTATATACCCTCATTACTACTACGAATAAAATAAAGCATCAATATGCCTCATATCTTTTTTACTAGTTGCAACCCGCGTCTTCGGTCCCATTTTAGGAGGTTGGTTGGCAGCTAGAGTCGAGATGGCCCAGTGATTAGAACGCGTGCATCTTAACCGATAATTGCGGGTTCAAACCCAGGCAAGCAACGCTGAATCATGTGCTTAATTTGTCTTTATAATTCATCTCGTGATCAGCGGTGAAGAAAAACATCGTGAGGAAACCTGCATGTGACAAATTTCATAGAAATTCTGCCATACGTGTATTCCACAAACCTTCTCCTCAAAGGGAGAGGAGGCCTTTAGCCCAGGAGTGTGAATTTACAAGATGTTGTTGTTGTTGTTGTTGACAGGCTAAAAAGTAGCCTATGTACTTTTTTAGAGTTCAAGTGTGTTCATACCAAATTACATCAAATTCGGTTCAGTGGTTTGGTTGTGAAAGAGCGACGGTCAGACAGAGTTACTTTCATATTTATAATATTATAATAATATAGATTATACCAACAATATACTACATATAGAAACTTTTGTTTGTGCAGCTGATACTTCAGGAATTTTTATAAACAACTTTAATCGGAGGTTCGAATAGGAAACCCGGTGTTTAAGAGATTTAATTACAGCGAATTGCGAATTCTAATCACACAATCCTTTTATCTCCTTTCTTGTTCTTCCAAGTTTATAAATTAACAGTTATTGGATGAAGAATATTTTGAACGGGATTGTTTTCTAATTGGTATGAAATACGAAAGATATAATAATATGTTCAACGTAATAATACACGTTCAGTGATATTACAATATTTTATTGTAAACAACATTATATATGTCTGCATGTATGCAATATTATAAGAAATGACACGTGGCACACGTGACCAATAAACGGCAATTTTTTTTATGACGTCATAATTTTAATTATTACGACTAGTTTAATTTCATTAAAAAGATAAAAATATTAAAACAATCGACACAAATATTATAGATGTGAAAGTAACTGTGTCGGTCATTCTTTCACGTCCAAACCAATGAAGCGAATTTGACAAAATTTGGTTTGAAGCAAACTTAAGGTACAAGGAAAGACATAAGGTATTTTTTTGCCTAACACATGACAACCAATCCTCTAAAACGCGAGAATAGCCGCAGGCGACAACTGATTTAGAATATTGTATGTAATGTATATATATTACCTCATTAGTTAAACATATTTTGTGTTCCTTTCTTTTCTCTTTTCATTTGTACACTATTTATTTTAGCATTATATTTAAAGTTGAACTAAAACATTGATTGGGAAGTCACTGGCCCCTAAGATACGGGTTTTCCTAGTTTAGGGGTACAGGGCCCCTGTGAGATATGTATTTCATATGAGAACAATAAATATATTTTTGATTTTGATTTTTTTTATGTAAAAATGTTTTCTCGAACATTCCTCATATCAATACCTTTCAATTTCAAAATTTTAAAATCTCTTGCCATGTTAACTCAATTAAAACTGTAAATAACGAAACGTAGCCGCTGCTGCGATGAATACTAAAACCCTCAAACAATACCGTAACGGTTTGGCAAGTACAAAAAGAAATACAAATTGCTTCAATTCATAACTCGTGCCACGGTTGTTTCACGCTTAATATTTCCAACCTTGGCTATTCTTCCGAAACGTTGCTGAACGTTAATTCCAAACGCCTTAATCCTAATCCGTACTTTTACAGCACAAGTTCAAAACTCGTACGTCAATCACGACCTTGTCATCGATATTTACCTAATCTAGAATCCATATATCTTCATAATTAAACGTATTCAAGGCCTACGGAAAGGTGATTAGGCTTCCGGAGTTACTTGTGATACAGACATCTGCATCAGATTTGAAGAATAGATTCTAACCAGAAGAACCCGTACGAAGCTCATTTTCTAATTTGAGAATCAAAGTCATGTCAGCAAACAAAATAATTAAATTTAAATGATAAATCCTGCCTAAAATATCAATAAGTATTTGCTCCACACATCAGTTTGTGTACCTATAGAAAAACGAATATAAAAATTTTCTTTTTAAAGTATACTCTTACAAGCACTATTGTATCGTTTCGAAATTTGGATTTTTCTTAGAAAGAATCGAGAAAAGTAAACTAATGCAAATAGGCCACTGTTATTAAGTGGTCACCATCGTCCGTCGACGTTGCCGCCGTAAGAAATATTAACCATTCATCACATCAATGCGCCACCAACTTTAGAAACGAAAATATTATATGCCTTGTGTCTGTAGTTACTGTTACACTTATGATAATAAAAAGAACAGCATTCAAAAAGCAGCAAAAAAATTAAAAACCATTTCTACAGTAATAATAGCAAGACTGAATAAATGATTACTCAATATCTGGTGTCTCTCTCGGGATGTTGGATGCCAACGTAACACCAGACATCCAAATCTGTTCAAATACCCATTAGTTATGATGGTATAGAGAAGTCATATACATACATACAAGTACCCTGACAACATTACACTCTTTTTGGGCAATCAAGTAAAAAATAACCAAATACATCTGCAGTACGCTTACTAATTATTCACAAAAGACGTAACAATGCATAATACGAATAAAGTTAAAACAGTGACCTACTTCTCGCTGTCAAGGTTTTATTTGTTGAACATATAAAAACCAGTCCATTTGAACCCTCGTCGGGGATAATATTCCCACATTGTTTATAAAGATCGAGAGTCCTTTTCAATTGGACGCTTGACGACACTTCCTTCCTCTAAAAGCTTTAACGTGAAATAAAAATTGATAAAAGATGCTTTGATCGAGGATCCCTTACTGATTTTACGGCGTAGTCAAAATTTTGACTTTCACGTTGCTTTCGGTATATTTAGCATTTATACTATGTTCCAAATACTTTAATATAATATATGTTTATTACGACATTACATGCGACATATAATTTAATTGATTTCAACCCCAAAAAATATAATACATAAAATAAATTACTTACAAATTGTGCACTTTGCTAATTTTCAATGAGAAACGGTCGTATATCAAATAAAAGTCAAAGGGTCACCTGACCTTACTAAAGAAAGAAGATTCAGCTACATCTTCATAATGTATTCTGTTAAAATTTGTAAAAAAAAGTAGTATTTGTTAATAACATGCGTTTAGGACACAATAAAAAAAAATTGTGTTTCATGATTTCGAAATTCAAACATTTTCTATTTTTAACGTTTTCATTTTGTTTTTACACAGAATATATCCATGACAAATTGACAATACATTAATAACAGACATTAACAAATAACTAAGAATACATAGAAAATTTGAAATAACGGGATAACCGCACATCAATCATCTTCATCTTCTGACAAACCATTTCATCTGCAAATATAACCCAGTCAACATTCGTACAACGTCGATAAAGCACAAATGGGTCGTTATATGTTCTCAATGCGTTCGACGGCCGAAAGATAAACAAACACTGAATGCGATAAAAAAATCCACAACGATGTATTTTAAGGCGATTGTTACCGCGATAATACCAGTTTTCTTATGGGAACGTATGGGAACATCACGCAACACGATATGTGGTGTAACGTTACGAACGAAATCGCCTGAGCGTGATGTAGAAACAATCTCAACTATGCGAGATTATAAAAGTCATTAATGACTAACGATATAGATGTATATATAAACTAGTCCAACCCAATTAGTACAATTTGTATCGGTTGGAAGATAATGAAATATTTGGGTAACGAAAAAGATGTTTCAACTACCTAGACCATATTAAAAACTAAAGATAATGTCGCACTGGTATGGCTATGGTCTGCTTTTGAGGTTCGGAACTTATTTCGACTGAAATGAGCCCTTTATATTGGGTTGGCCAGTAGGCAGCAAAATAAGAAAATAAGATTATTGACTGATGTGCATACGTCATACCTTGTTATTTTGTGTTATTTTATTTCGAAGCATAATATATAGAGCATCACGCTTTGGAAGTAAATAAAATAAACACATAATGTATACTTGATTATGTATTCGTAGTAATATTAAAGACTCGTAGATGTTATAAACTATGTACGTACTATTAGTACTAGGAAAAAACATAAGCTAGCTACGAATGTCACTCGATTATACAGCTTTAATATTTTATTTGTTGGGAAATGGATTTAATTTTACAGCAAGATCCCAGAAAGCATCCAAAATTATTCCATAAACGAAAGTTTATGGAACGTTTGTGCGTAAAAAAAACTAATGAGTCCTTATATGATATTACTTCATTGAGAATTAAACGATCCAGTTCGTTTTGAAAAGAAATATGAAAAATTACATACAGATATACAACAAATAATAGTCCCGGTAAGTTTCTTTGGTGATTTTGCTCAGGTTTAAGATGTTTCTTTTGGACCATAGACAATCCATAAGTAAGTTTAAGACTTTTAAAATAATTAACCACTACCTCCTTCTAATGCATTTCATTCAAAGTAGCTCTTACGAGCACATTAACATCAAGGTTTGGTTATTTAACGAGTGCGTTAATGTTACTGCCTTTTCGTAATGTAGATCCAAGAGCCACAGGCAAGCAAATTAGTTGTTATGTTTTACCAATTACACAAATCATCGGTGAAGAGATCAATGATGGCGAAAAGTCTTACATTCAGCCAGAAGCCTACTCTTTATATTATATAATTAATTATATAACATAATGACACTTCGAAAACGCTGATTTTATATGTGTATATGCACCGATTCACTGAACCTTCAAATCTAAAAAGTAGCAATAACGTGACTTAGCAGTACGGCGATGTTTTCCTGGCGAATTTCGGTCAAGGTTGCGTTTTCTCTTTAAAAAACAAATCTCTAGAGCCCTGTTTTCATTACCTCTGGTGTATTTTTGACTCCGTTTTTCTATGTGTACTAGGAGATGTAATAGTACCCAAGAATATTTGTAAACACAGATGTACTTTGTATTCCATCGCCTGAAAAAACCCAAATGTTCTTTGGATTGCTATCCAAAACGACCATAATTCAACGAGAAGATTTACTCGCCTTTTCAAAAGAACCTAATGCTGTTATTGGGGACATATTTAAAAACCCATTGAGTTTTGATTAGAACGGATACTTTGAACTAAGCACTCGTGACTCAGGACTTGGGATACTACCCAATAGACAAGAATCAGTCTACAAACACGACTAGCACCAAATATAGAGTAAATTTAGTACTGACGTAGAACAACAAATTTATCAAGAATACATACAAAATTAATCTCTACAACATTATTCAAACATGTTTAAATCTAAATATTCGACAATATTCCGATATGATACCATATCAATTACTTTAAGCCGTGATTATGACGTGATATTCAATTCAAATTCCAGACCGCGTGCCGTGCGATGAAATGCAGTGATAGTGATTACAATAAAAATGATTGAATTTTAAAGGCCTAAATTCTGCAAGCCACTCTGCAAGAATACACAACAACAACAGCCCGTAAATTTCCCAATGCTTGCCTAAGGCCTCCTCTGACCTCTCCCTTTTAGGAGGGCAAAAACGAAATAAATATTTGTATCATCATTTCAATTACTACTCGTATGTTTAGCAGATCCGGCAACGTATTGTGGTTATGTTTAACGTTAAATGATAATGGTTGACTGAAAACCTCTGAAACACGCTCGATTTAATGGTATAAATTTCATGTCATAATATTCAGTGGTTTTTGCGTGATGCGCGTTCAAGAAAACATCTGTTTATGAATATAGGAGATAGGTTACATTTATAAATGATAAAAATAAATTAAAATTGTTTGTTTTTGTATACATATAATCTTCTGAACTAATGGCGAAATTAAATTAAAACTTTTTACAAATAGAGAACTAATGACTAATTTAAAACTACAATTAAGAAATATCCAGCCAAACATTTTACCATTTAACAAATTTAAAAAATATATGGATACAAGATTTATCATCACTTGTATAATAAGATGAATTATAATCTCCTTCAAGGACATTTATTAAAAGAATAGTTTTTGGCTAAAGATTTCGGAAGATAAGTGTGAATATGAATCTGGGACACTACGCGAGCTTCTTGCCGTTTCTTCCCGTGGAAAACTGCTTTTCAATCCGGAGGTAAGAGTTGATAGATTGACGATTCGAAATGGTTTATTGAAGTAATTGCTTGAATAAAATACATTTAATTTGAATAAATAATATTTATTTGGGTCCATGTCTGAAAATTGAGTTCAATCTTGATACTTATTTCTTCAAACTGTTTCCCTCAATCAAAACTTTTCTCCTCTATTATCGAGTACTTTGAGCACAAAGTGGTGCTTGCTCGGAGTTTAGTATTACCTGCTTTGAACTAACTAGGTCATTTTGTCTAAGGACATTTATCATTACAAATCTATCTCCATTTTTCGACACTTACTAACATAACTAATATTCTAATGACCTATTCCTAACGCAGACTAGCCGTGTGCACTATCAGGCACATTTATAATAATATTATAAATGTGCCTGTAACTTGTCTGTCTGTTGCTCTTTCATTACCAAGCCAATGAACCGAAGTTGATGATTGGTATGAAGCAAATTTGAACTCCAGGGAAGGACAAAGGTTACTTTGCCTGACAAATGACAACCAAATCCCTAATACGTGGGATGAGATTGTTCAATCGAAATAATGCAACTAAAAAGGTTAACACCAAATAAAAAATGAGCAAACGAATGAATTAGTTCCAACATATATTGCACTGCTAAACAGCAAAATTTAGTTGGAAGGGTGAGTGGACCATTGTCGCACGCACAAGGGATATACCATATTAGTTTCCAAGATTGCCGACGCATTGGCGACGTAACGACCATTACTTACGTCGGAAACATATAAGACATATGTTTATATATATTTAACAATTTTAATAAACACATATCTCTAACAGCTTGAATATCTAAGGGTTATGTTGATTCAGTTGACCTATCATGAATTGATCAACGGCAAAGCTATAATACTTTTAAGCCTAATGTTGCTAAAGGGTCAATCTTTGAAAGATTCCGGTCAAAATTAGGGCTCAAGATATAAAATCTACGCTAATATTATAAATGCGAAAGTAGATCTGTCTGATACCAATTCACGCTTAAACCGCTTAATGGATTTGTCTGAAATTAGGCATGGAAATAATTTGAGTACTGGTGAAGAATATAGGCTACCTTTTTTTATATTGTTTTTAAATCACCTATTCAGAGGGAAAATTGGGAGTGGCTGATTGTTGCCTATATGTAACGGATTATAAATTTCTCACGGGTAAAGCCGCAGGCTTAACTAGTCTAGTATTTCTCACACTGGCAACTTCTAAACTATTCGTTTGCTTTCAAATAATAAATTAAATTAGGAGCATTAGTATGGCAATTAAAAATTATCGTATAACAAGTAATCGATACATGTTAAGAGGAAATTAACAGCGGTGCGGAAACTGCACGTGTCTTCCTGGGGCGGTTTCCGCCCCGAGGGAAACAAGGTCATGTGTCGGGAATGGAGTTCTGTGAAATTGGATACTATTTCTATTTAAAGTTTCTTTGAAGCGAAGCTATGGACAACATTTTGAATATATTTTTTGTATAATTATCTGCTTCAATTGTTTTAACGAAACAAAATTATTTTATGTAAGTCACCTTGCATTAAATTAATCTTCCATCAGTCCTGTTATTTGAAAGTGATCTTGCTTTTATGTTCAATAATTTACCGTTGGTTTATAAACGCAATTTGGACAAAATTGTACAATGATAAATTTTTAGATAGCCAGGGTATTAAAAAAATATAACCATACTTTTCGAACTACATATATATAATTTAATTTTTAAATAAAAAAACGTAACTTAAGGTTACGACACAAAATTGTTATTAATACTCAAAAATTCCAAACGGAATATACTTACATTTTTTTTTAATTTCTAAATTCATTTTTTTATACCTTTTACCTTATCATATTATAACTGTAGAGATAATCTGTTTACAAGATTTCAAAATCAGAAGCGATAGAACTGCTTCTAAATATGAACTGCGATTTATAAATAATTATAGATACTTTTTTTACATAGTCTTTCATTAGTACATTTTTTACATTGTAATAAAATTAAAATACACAGATATAAAAATGAATGATGTAAATTATATTTTTTATCTGTGTAATAGATATGTTTACAATAATGTAATCATAATCATTAATATTGACAACAGTAACAGACTGGTGCGTAGATAATTAATTTGTATATGTCAATAATATTTTATGGATATATAATTGAATATTTTACTTTATTATTTGTATTATGATATCAGAAACTATTTTTGATGTTTTTTTAGCCTTTTTAATGTGTGTACCGTTTGTTTCAAAAAAATACTATTTTTACGTATTTGCAGTTCAGTAGAAATTCTATATTTTTATAAACATTTCACGTAATGATAGTTGTTATTTTTAAAAAATATTTCAATTTAATATTTTATTTATTCATAATTTAACGAAACTGTATTAAATTTGTGTAACAGGCTACTGTTCAAGCGGAACATTTTAAAATCAAAATAATCGTTAATCCATTTTAAAATGTCACATTACGTAACTAAGCACAAAGGCGCAACAAGTAACCGAATGGAACAACTTTACAAGTAAGGTATACATACCCAAATACAATCGCACTACATTTTCGAAAGTGGAACACTAATTTAATTAAGTCTTGACCACAAAAAGACACATTTTTTTTTATTTAAAACCAAACACTCATTATTGAAAAGAAAAAAAAACACAACAAGTCCCGAAATTTTAAATTTATATATCGAACATAGTTTAAAATCGAATTTAGAAATTGTTCTAAAACAACAAAATTTAAAAATGGAATGTTTCGCGTGTGAAAATCGCTAAAATATAATATTATTTTGACAGTCGCTGCTCGGGCAGCTACCTAGCCTTTGTACGGGCTAGATGATTTGCGCATGCGTAAAATCGATCCACTAAGCACGACGAAGGCTGAACTATTCAACAGTCTCAGTCACCCCAGAGATTTGGTCAGGATACTTACTTAAGTGGAAAATCCACTGCGCTATCGAATGAAAAATTCATATGTGGAACTTTCAAGAGACGATACCCCTTTTATACGCAATATTGATTCCGAATTGTCATAAAAAAAAAACAATGTAGATTTAACAATAACGAAAGGTACTAGAGGCATGGAGTAGAAATAGAAGTAATTATTAGTTTAAAATTTACAATTAAAAGCTATCTTATTAATAAAAACATTCGTAGAATATTATTTTCCATAATTTTAACAATAACAAATACAGACACATATGGCTAAAAATTTTAAAAATATTTAATTTTAATCATTTCTAATTATGAAATAATTAAGCGTAAATACAGACGTTATTCCTTGACGTAATTGTAACGAACTTAGTTAATAAAGACAATTTTACAAGACAAAGCATTTGTTGCGGATGGAATACATAAATAATTATACCTTTGCTTGCTCCATATTATATTCTTATGAATAAATTGAGCAACACCGATTATTTTATAAATGAAAATTTTTCTTTAGTAAATTTTCATTAAAATAAAATATTTGGACATATTCGAAAATTATCTATATAATTTTAATAAATAAAAAATACAAAAAAGTGACTGTTTCCGCCCGGGATCGAACCGGGGGCCTTGTGCGTGTGAAGCACACGTGATAACCGCTACACTACGGAAACGATACCTACAAGCGTGAAAAGCTAGACTGTAATCTGATAACTGGGATTTAAGATGTAATATATTTCTTTACTAAATGATCATATACTTTCTTCCTAACATTTGATTATATACTCAGGAGCTTTCTGATAAAATATCTTATCCCTGGTTTTAGGAATAGCTTGCATGGTACTTATATTTAATTATTTACATTTGATATGAAGACGTTAAATACCCTATTTAGATTTTATAATACACAAAAAGTGTGAAGAAACATCTAGAAAAAAAAAATTTACAGTCTTTTACATTAGGTTACTTTTTTAATAGACGATAATCGATAGAGGTCGAATAAGGGTCTATATATATGTGGCGCCTATTTATATTTTCTAATTGCTAGACGAGAGCCCTTACTATTTGGAAAGATTAGTATAGGAATTTCAGTTGTAACAGATATTCATGTAATACCAATTTCTTTATGACGTTTTCCTTTACCGCCGAGTACGAGATAAACACACATTAAGCACATGAAAACTCAATGGTACTTGATTGCATTTGAACTTGAAACCTTCGTCAAGTTTCCCGGCTCTAATCACTGGGCCATTTCGATACTTGTACATAAGCGGGCAAATGTTAAATATAATTATACTAAGTTTGTCAGTTAATGCAAATGGTTTGGGTCTGTTAGTCATGCAAATTATAAAACAAAGATATCTTTACCATCCGTTTGTATTATATATGGGCATGTTAACATGTCTACCCGCCACTTAAGCTGGTGTTTTTTAAAATTTAGTCATAAAACCCAAAAAGTTATCTGTTATAATACGAAGCTTATTACTGTTCACTTTCTTACATTTGTTTATATTTTTTATACTAGTAAACATACATCAAACAAAAGGTTTAAAATCACAATAGTACTGTTGTTGCTGTTTGGCGGCAGAATATCGGATGAGTGGTACATAGATGTGTACACAAAGCACACCAAGTAAATCATCAGAGAATAGCGGTGTAGTTCCATAAAGGTCGAAATGCTTTTTTCATTGAAATTTCCTCTACTTACGTATTTCGACTTGCTGATTAAGAATATTATTGTTGAAATTGGCGCAAACTTCATTTTCAAGGTCAAAAACGATTTTTAATAGGTTTAAGAAAATTAACTCAAAACTCAACTACGTACAAGATATTAGTACTACTAGCACTAGATATAAAAACAGGAGCAAACATACTTCAGCAGGAGCTTGTAAGCTGTACCTTCGAAACTACGAATTGCTGCTGACAGTTATTTGTCAATTAATCCTAAGACCTCGACATGGGCATACTCATTAGCCACTAGACCATCAAGTGACAGTCAGTTTATAACTCGGGGATATCCCGTTACATATTCACTGACGTTTGAGTCAAAACAGTTGTAAAAAAAATGACTTAATTAATTTTACATTAATTTGAGCATGTAATCTCGACCGAACCGATCAATCTCCATCGTGTCTTCTCCATCGCACGTGGCATTGGCGAAATAATCTGTGCCTTTTTGGAACAAAAAAAAGCCACAAAAAAAAAAAAATTTACCGCATGAAATATATACGTTATACATACATATGACAGTCAGTATATTAACGTGATATACGAAACAGAAATTATCATACTTATGTAAGGTGTTTATATCAGAAATTATTTTGAAATTGTTTATATTAATGGTTGGGATGAATGTCACAATGTTCTATTGTTGTACTACCTACATTTGTAATGTAAATCTGTTTATGAATACAGGTTACATAAGTAAAAATGCACATAAATTTCTCTATACAAAATATAATAAGTTAATATAATGTACTATTAATAACAGTCAATATTATTGACATAGAGACCAAATTTATATATATATATATATATATATATATATATATATATATATATATATATATATATATATATAATTTACTGTTTCTTAATTTGCATCATACGAAAAACCACTGAATAAAAAAAAAGGCTAATTTCTAAAGAAAGATATAAAAAATGCTACGGAAACTCGAAACGGTGTACATTATCAACATCAACTAACAACTACAGTATTATTAACTAACTACTAGTTAATAATACTGTTAGCTTGTAAACATATTTATTTAATTATTAATACCACAGATGAAACCTTTTTATGAATAAATTATACATAATAAAAAAAAACGTAAACCTATTTTCTGCATATGGCAATAACACAGGTCTGCGACCAAAAAACTGCATAGGATTTTTTTACATTTTCTTACAGATTTTAGCCTCCCAAAAATAGAAAAAATATTCAAATAATTATATCACATAAGTTTTTATGTATATTGCAGTTTATTTGTTCATTGGTAATAAACATATATGATTTTATAATTGATAATTGAGAAAAAGCACCTGAGCTGTTGGCGAGATTAGAAATGTTTTAAAATGTTAAGACAAGTCTAATGACGTATATCGCTAAGAAAAATTCTTTTCGATTTGGAATTCCTATGATGTGGCGTGAGCAGGAAAATCACACCACATACTGCTACTTCTGCTAAGTTGACGTAAACTGATTCAATTCAAAAAACAAAAGAAACATAATTTATCCTAATGTTGACTCAGCTATACGTCCAGTGCCCCACAGCTCCGAGATATCTATCCCGCAGCCACCTTCCAGTTTGGATGAATACCCTAGTGAGTTAGAGGACGAAGCTACATTACCGCCTCCGGATGAATCAAGCTCAGATTTATCTTTTGACGAAGAAGGATGATTTGTGGGGACTTTTAAACACTGACAATGCTTTTGGGTCAGCAGGCAGGCTATACCAAATACCCACGCTTCTTATTCTTGTGGGATGGTAGAGCCAGAGAACAGCACTGGAAAAAAGTGATTGGCCATCCCGAGAAACTTTAAAACCTGGAGAGAAAAATGTTATACACACTACCTTGGTACCACCACCAGAAAATGTTTTGTTGCCCCCTCTCCATATCAAATTGGGGTTGATGAAACAATTTGCAAAATCGCTGCAAAAGGATGGAGACTGTTTCAAATATTTATGTACAAAATTCCCGAAGCTGTCAGAAGCAAAGTTGAAAGAAGGAGTTTTCACCGGCGCGACATAAGAGATTTTTTAACGGACCCTTGATTTGTGAAAACTATGAATGAGAAGGAAAAAGAAGCTTGGGTGTCGTTCAAGGACGTAGTGCGAAAGTTTTTGGGAAATACTAAGGATCCTAACTACAAAACCATTGTGCAACAAATGCTAGCAGCATACAAAGCTCAAGGCTGCAAGATGAACTTGAAGGTCCATTTTTTATACTCTCACATAGACTATTTTCCTGAAAACCTGGGAGCTTACAGTGAAGAGCAGGGGGAACGATTTCAACAGGATGTCCGTGATATCTAGAGAAAGTACCAAGGGCGATGGGATGTCACTATGCTTGCTGACTACTGTTGGCTGCTTAAGCGAGAAACTGAAGATGAAAATAGGAAAAGCACTCGTAAAAGTATCAAGAAAAAGAAGAAGAGGTTTAATAAAGAACATGAATAAGTAGATGTATTAAATTAAAGTATCGTTAGCTTTAAAAATAATTACTTATTATTTGAGAATTTTGGATGAAACAGTGCTTTAACCAATTTTTTGTATTTGAATTTGCAAAAAATCCTTATGTGATAGAAAAAAATGGCCGTCATTTTTTAAATCAGCGCACTTTAAAACGTATGATTCAGTAAAAATATCTTTTTTTTTTTTTCTCAGACCTGTGTAATTTAATCTCTACAATTATTTATGGTATTCAGAACACAGATAGGACTGAACAATTTTCTATGATAGATCTTATCTCATTTGACCTGATAAAATATTTGCATCTTATTCGTATTATAAATCATATATATTGTGTGAAAGTATGCCTTTGATCGTGCTTGAACAACCATTCGTTTTTTAATCTGTGGATCCACAGAGACTCTTGTAGTTGATTATCAAAGTTTAATTGGATTTTAAAATCTAGTAATCTAGAACTTAGGAGAGATAGATACTTTAGATTTATGTATTTTATTTTGCTTCTACAAAAATGTAGTAAAATTTGGTGTATATATTGTTGGTTGTCAGAATCAATTATTATCAAAATAGTACTTATTATTATTGCTAGGAATAAATTTACTATAGTTATATCTAAAAGGAGGTACGAAATTGTTACAGCCCCAACATTGATCAAGGGGCATGCTGCTAAAATTTTACATAGGTATATTATAATTAACTATCATAATGTATAGATCTATACACTCACTAGGCACATACCTCCATGTAAATTATTATCAACTTCCATTAGTTAAAGTGCCACTCACTAATGCATACAAAAAAATCTTAGTGTAGCTAAAGTATAATACAGAAGAAAATTGAAATAAGTTTGTTTTGTTCATTTCATTGAAAAATCTTTTGCTAAATGTTGATGCACTCTTGAACTGATTTTATTATTATGAATTTGACATAACTCTACTAAAAAAAACCTCTTTAAAAACAATATTAAATATTAGTGTCAGTAGTATTAGTTGTATAAATTATGATGATAAATAATGAATAAGTATTAACATAGTTACTTAGTATTTTTTTGCCGTTAATGTGCTATATAAGTATTCATTTAGTACCGTTACTTTAAAAAAATATTGCTATTAAAATAACAGTGTATCTATTTTTATGATATATAAGTTGTGGCATTTAAAATATGAATTTAAGCAATTTTTAATGTATTAATAAACAACTTTTCTATAGTATATGTGTTTAAAAATATACTTATTTAAGTGTGTTTGCTGATAGAGAATTAGCTACGTATTTTTTTTTAAACTAAGGCATATATTGTTTCCGACGTTAGCATAGTTTAGTATTGGTATATCAATCAACAAATTAATTTATATTTAATGACTGTTTATATACTACTTTGCCCTGAGAAGCTTCAAGCTTGGAGTATTAAGAGGACCATATCTAATTAATGGAGATTCAAAAAGGCCTACCTACTAGAAATCTAAACTAAGATTTCGTTTAATTACTTATTAATGACTTCTTCAAACTTGTTGGTGTAAAAAATAGTAAGTTTTGTTTTGTTTTAGGAATAAAATTAAAATTAAAACATAGTTCACCACTTAGTTCCAGCGCTTATTATGTGAAGAGATTGAAACCTCAATTTATATATTTCAAGTTATGATGGAAGCTAAAGTTGTTTCTAATAAACCAACTGGGCTCAACCAGCTTAAAGTATACATTGAGTTATTAATAAGAAAATGTCATGTAATGAAACATGTAAGTTAATAAAAATTGCTGAATTAGATCATTGGATTTTTAAAGCTATTAACGTCTTAGATTCTGAAGTTTTACTGAATGTTATATATTTCCGTACTTATGGTTATTTAGGATTAATAGTTATTTTACAAATGTACATATATAAGA
The DNA here is from genome assembly GCF_905220365.1 of Vanessa cardui. Classification (NCBI taxonomy): domain Eukaryota; kingdom Metazoa; phylum Arthropoda; class Insecta; order Lepidoptera; family Nymphalidae; genus Vanessa; species Vanessa cardui. The sequence continues at coordinate 8,036,562 of NC_061144.1, read as the reverse complement.
TAACATTGTTTTTAGTTGATAAGTACAGTTTTATATTGCTGAAATTTATATTAAGGTTTTCTATATATTCATTAAAAATATTACCTGAAGATATAATTCTGATATTATCTTGTGATTGTATATTCATTTTGTATCTACACCGGAGCTGAAAATAAAGAAAAAATAAATAAATGAAAGTTAAGTAAAAAAGGAGTATTAAATGCATCATTTATATAAATTTTATATTTAAGAATTGAACGGTTATATCAATATTTCCGGGACAAAACATTGTTATTAAGAGAGTCTGAAATATTTTTTAGTATTAATATGTATCATACAATTTATTGCAATTAGTGTGGAATAAAATTATTAATAATTATAGTTGTTTATATTTTAAATGATTGATAATTGTAAATATATTCTATTAAAATTTGTGAATTTATTTTAATATGCTAATACAAGTTTTCTTCTAGTAGGTATTACTTTAAAAGTAATTTAGGTATCAGTATTGGAATAAACAATAAACATTAATTTGAGGAAGTATATATAAATAGAAATTTATATTGTGAATAGTGATTTAGAGTATGAATAGAAATGTTTACATTTTACAAAGTTTTTATTCCGATCTAAAAATGTATACATAATCAATTTATATTCAATTATGTCACTGTGTAGTTATTTTAGATATAGAAAAGGGTATTTAATGTTTAAGGAATGCTCAAAATAATATAACAGATAATGCAGCTTATGCTACTATCTTTTCGAGATAACTAAGTGGTACTTTATGAAGGAACATTTACCAACTAAATCAAAATGTTAAGATTTATAGTATATAATTTTTGAATCGATGCAGTAAAAAAAAAACCAAAATATTTACAACTTACATGTTTTTACAAAACTGAGAAATCATATATCACACCATCAATACACTACACTCAAACAATTAACTTCTTATATTTTACGCAAGACACAAACTTGGCATTTTCTCAGCAGTTACCCGGAATGATTTAAACAATGGGATCTAAATTTTATGCGAAAATACACTTTCACAATGGGACAAACCGATCCACATAGATAGCCACCTACACAAAACAATAAACAGTTATACAACTTGAAACATCACAAAAAACTTTATTTAAACTTAATTTTGAACAGTTTATATAGTTTCTACCATGATAATAATGTTATTAAAACTTTTTACACGGCAAAAAAAAGTTACTTCAATAGTTTAAAAAACTTTTAAACTTTTAACAAATGTCGACGACTTCAGTTCTAAATTTCTCACTGACAAGTTTTGAGAATGCCGATAGTCGAACCAAGCTAAGGTGCATACACTAAGCAAAACTTAACTTTATAGCCTTAGCCTTACGATGTAAATTAGCTTACACTTAATTTGACACAGGATATATTTTGTCGCTGTAATAGTTGTTTAAAATTTATTTACTAAAGTTTTAAGTCAAATATATAATATTAATTTGTGTTAGATATTTTATTTAGATTTTTTTTACAATTACAAGTAATATTTAGAAAACTACAATTACATTTGCGTTTTTTTTATTTGGCAACATTTTTTTTATAATATAAAGCATTGCTCACATCTATCACTTATTGTGAAATTTTAAAAATAATAAAAAAAAAAATTGTGAAGGTGTAAAATGTCAGTTAACATTGGAATTAAATTTTAATTAATAATTCATACCTATATATAATAAAAAGTGAATTATAGTGAAGGCAAAGTTATAACTTAGTTGAAATAATTTATTTATTTTGTACATGGAAACCCAAGGAACGTCCAAATTTTAAAAGTTCAAGTTACAATTTAGAATATTATTCATTAAATAAATGATATCGGATTTGGCCACGAAATTAAATACACGCACCCATTTTTAACGAAGACTCGCAAACTTTGTTCGCCTTAGGGGTTGTTTTTAGTGTTCATAATTATTTTTTAAATTTAAATATTTACCCTTGGGTAATAATAATTCAAACTAAAATAGCAGCTATTCAAAAATGGAATTAAAATGGAAAAAACTACATTAGATCTAACTATATAAATCTTCCCACCGACATAAAAAAAAATATTTGCACAATTTTTTTCAAGAAATAATTCTTGTCAGTTATTTTGTCTTTTACAGGTGTCCGTTAACACTGGAATTGCCAAGTGCAGTTACAAAGCATGTAGAATAAGTATTGTATAATAAAGCTTTTCACTTTCTTATTAAGTAGTCGGTTTTTGCAGTTCTAAAGCCATATTCCATACTGCGAGTGTCTGACTTCTTTGCCATTTTGCAAGAGAACAAGGACTGAGACGCATTACTTGTCAGCTCTCTGAAAATGTATGTATAATCTGCATCGGTACAGGAACAATAAGTTTTTATTTTCTTAATTTTATTATTTTTTTAACACATTATATTTTTGTATCTTTTATTTGAAACATCTCGCTATGTATGTCACACGACACAATATGAAGTTATAACATTTTAAGGATAAGTAGGTATAATGAAAAAGTTTCAAAGTATTACTTAATTTGATTTTTATTAAGGTCTGTTTTTTTAAAAGCTTCTCTGGACGACACTTTTTTACTGTTAACAAGTACCCAGTGAGGATAAATAAACAGAGAAAATTAAAATACTTCCAGATTTCTTAAAACGAAAATATCGATACATATAAAATGTAAATTGTATTGTTGATACACTTTATGAATTCAACCTTTTAGTTGAAGAATTAAGCTACTGTCAATTTTTAGTCATTGGTAGACTGGCAACGGAATCAGAAAAAACACACCAATTTCTACATGTCTAGTTTATGCAAGTATTGTATGTTTGATATTTATAGATATTGATATATTTAATAACAACAACAACAGCCTTTAAATTTCCCACAACTGGGCTAATGGCCTTTGGCCTTTGACGAGAAGGTTTGGACCATTGACATGACAATTGATCATCAATAAGAAAGTGTAATGCTTCTATATTGAATAAAGTTATTTGAGTTTGGACCAGGCTCCTATGCGGGTTGGTGGATTCACATGTGGCAAAATTTCGTTGAAAATAGACATGCAGGTATCCTCACGATGTTTTTCTTCACCGCCGACCACGACATGAATTATAAACACAAATTAAGCACACGAAATTCAGTGGTGCTCACCTGGGTTTGAAAGCGCAATCATCGGTTGAGATGTACGCGGCCTAACGACTGGGCTTCGGCTCTGCTTTTAATTTTTATGATCATATCGTTAAGTGTCGCTGCGTTCATGGTTCGATAAAGCTTTTGTTTATTATTTACTATTATCAAAGTAGTAATAATAATGTTGCAAGTAGAGAAAAATATTTCAAATATTTTATTGTGATGAAAATTTTTGAAGAACTTAAAAATAAAACAAAAAAGCCAGTTGAAATTTTTTTTACTTCGTTATTTCTTATACAAAATAGTGACTGAAATTTTCCTTTATATTTTATTAGAGCAATTATAAACCTTTGGTTATTGGGTAACAAACTAAACACTATTAATACTTATTCGTAGTGAGAACTTATATCCTAAATAGGTAGGAATTCTAATACATAATATAAACGTTAATTTTACATCATATAGCACGATACGAACATCTTAATTACAAAATTATCATACGCAATAAGCACCAAATAAACTAATATTAAATCGATGGAATGTTCTAGAAAGTTCAATGTCAAATAAGTTTAAATATTGTTTACTAAGATGGCGCTACGGTCGCCGCCAAACAAGCCCGTTGCGCTCGAATATAATAATAAAATATAAATCAGGAATTTTACAAATGTTTTTGAATTTTTGTAATATTTTTTGATGTGGATTGGAATAACAGTGGAAATTGAAGTAATATATATTCTAATCAAAGATAGTAAAGTTAAACGAATTCTAAATTTAAATATTTCATACGATACAAACAGTTTTTGATTGATATATCTTTACGTGTAATGTAGTACTATTTCACTTAACTACTTATAGCCATTTATAACGCGTGTCTAAGTATTTTTATATTTTCCCTCTTCCTGTAGTTGGACTACACACGAGTATATTTAAAACGGCGTGAATACGAACATTCGTAAAATCCCTAATTAACAAATTATTTATTATATTATTTGAGTGTGGATTAACAAGAAATCAGTCTAACGATATGTCTACAGGGCGACATCTTTATACTTCGTCAAATCATCAGATTCGTTTCCAACCGAGTTGTGACTATTCCTCATCCCGTAGTACACCCTCTCTCTCGACCCACTGAAGTGGTAAGGATCGTGTCTCAGATTCATTCCATACGGATCCTCCCGTTTGAATTCCTGGAAGAACCTGGGGTCGTAATCTGGAGGGAACATTCTTGGATCGTACATGTACTGTCTGTAGGGATACGCCATTTCACTCTTGCAATCCATCCTGTCTTCGAACTCATAGCCCTTGGCGGGGTACTCATCGCTATTGAACGCACCCACAACAGAATGTCGTCTCTTGTAGGGGTTATCGAGGGGTCCGCTTCTAGGACCGACCCAGGTGCCGTAGGTTTGGGGTTGGGGGAAGGATTTAGGGTAGCCCCGCAGACTGGCGGCGTACTGGCGGTCGGCCAGGTGTTGCCAGTAGGCTGGCGGGGGCTGCGGCAACATCATCGGATAGCCCATGTTCATGGATTGTCGCGACGCCAAGTGACGACGGAGATCTGGCATCGACCCTGATTTACCTGTAAGAACAATATATATAATGTTGGCATATTTAATTTAATATGATCATATTTTATTGTTTTAATGTATTAAAGTATCATCAGCTTTAATAGTTGTTACAATTTGCATTGATTGTCAACATCCGGTTTTGACTAAACTAAAAAGTAACAGCCTGTAAATTCCCACTGCTGGGCTAAAGGCCTCCTCTCCCTTTAAGGAGAAGGTTTGGAACATATTCCACCACGCTGTTCCAATGCGGGTTGGTGGAATACATATGTGGCAGAATTTCTATGAATTTTGTCACATGCAGGTTTCCTCACGATGTTTTCCTTCACCGCTGAACACGAGATGAATGATAAAGACAAATTAAGCACATAAATTAGCGGTGCTTGCCTGGGTTTGAACCCGCAATCATCGGTTAACATGCACGCGTTCTAACCACTGGGTCATCTCGACTCCGTGTCTAATTAATTATACAGTAAAGTAAGTTTCTTAAAAGACGATAAGTTAGTTATATCCAAGTTATCAAGTTACCGTTATCAGCCAAGAAACCATCATTGGTGAAAGCACTGGGCGTGTCTGGCACGAAGTGGCTGGCGTCAAACTCGCTACCGCTCACCGGCACTGTGTTGCCATATTCACCTTTTCTGGAAAATTTAAATGATTCGGATTAATTAAGGTATAACTTCTGTTGTTAGTCTTCTGTAGTTAAATGTTTCTAAAAGTCGAAATAAGGAGTATAATTTACTATGGTTTTTTTAAATATTAATGTAAATATTGAAAAATATGTATTTTTTTAAAACGAAAATAAAGATAAAACTTTATTTCTAATTCACTTTTTTACTGATTACGTATATCATAAATTATAATAGATATTGTCATTAATAAATAATCTAAAAATTTTAAACTGCGATTCTGACTGGCAATACAAAAAAAAATGATATATGTATACTGTACAGGTTAATGTTAAATATATTTATAAAAGCATGTGCAACATGAAATTAACGATAGCTGTATCCAGGGCCGGATTTAGGGGGCAACTGTCCTGGGTCTCTATTAGAAAGGGGTACAGGGTAGACAACAAATTTTATGTTTCAGAAATGATAGATAAGAAATTCTAATAATATTAGTAATTACTGCTCTAATCTTTACTGATACTGCTAAATCAATGATCGCTAACAAAGAAGAAAAAGTGCTCCTGAGAATGCCAGGAGCTCAAGATAAATCCGGCCCCGGCTAGTCCAGTGGCGTAGCTAGGTGAGGAAGGGCCCCGGTGCATAGAAAAAGAATCGGGCGATCATCTTTACCATCATTTTTAAACTAATAATTACTCTTTAAAATTATATATACCAAATAAAAAAATCACGTTATTTTCTAGCTTCTGAAGCTTAAGGTTTAGTTTAGAGGGCCCCCTGAACTCCGGGGCCCTGGTGCACTGCACCACCTGGCCCTACGATAGCTACGCCACTGCCGGCTACAAGAGTCGGAGTCGGAGAGACTTGTAACCTGGCCTCGCGCAGCGCGTAGGCGGACTGCACGAGCACGACGCCGCACACCACGGCGGGCAGGCGCGCCACGTAGCACGCCAGCTCCGCGCCGCCGTACACGCCCTGCAAACCCTGATAAAGATTATAATTAATTATTGATTATATCAAATTTATTCTATTTATGAGACAAATATGAGACAACATTTACTTGGTTGTAGGGCTTTGTGCAAGCCCGTCTGGGTAGGTACCACCCACTCATCAGTTATTCTACCGCCAAATAACAATACTCGGTATTGTGGTGTTCCGGTCTGAAGGGTGAGTGAGCCAGTGTAACTACAGGCACAAGGGACATAAAATCTTAGTTTCCAAGGTTGGTGGCGCATTGACGATTTAAGGAATACTTAATATTTCTTACAGCGTCACTGTCTATGGGCGATGGTGACCACTTACCATCAGGTGGCCCATATGCTCGTCCGCCAACCTATACCATAACAAAAAAAAACATCACATACATTACTCTCATCCCAATGTAAGTAGCTCTGTAAATATTGACCCAAATAGGGGGGGGGGGGGTTGGTTGAGGAATCTGCAAGTTGGCATAATAGACTATTTGACAATGCGAAAAATAAATTGTGAATTATTGGAATCACTGTATATTATGAGTTTAAAAATGGTTATTTACTAACGAAACTTGTAAATAATACTTAATTTATTCAAAAAATCAATAAATAAAAATGCATTTTTGCAAACGTTTGTCACGTGACACAAAACGCTCCTGATTGTCCGGGCTTATGATGAAGTCACTTTCTTGTAAACCTTGCTTTTCTACTATATGTACCACAGATTAAATTACAGCAAAGTGACGTCACCGACCCCTTTTTGCGCGTTATTTAAATATGCAATTTTTAATATGATATTTTGCGGCAAATATGTACTACAAATAAAAAAATCAACTTTTGCTGGGTTCTTTAACCTTTACTACATAATATAAAATGGATTTTAAAAACCAGTCAAATAGCCTATTACAGAAAACATTACGCATCGCACGCGCTCATGACATCACAAACGAGCATGGTGGGAACCCCATCGACTGCGTGCTTAACCAAGGTCACATAGGATATATCAGAATGGACGTCACGTTATTGTTTCAGTGAACCAGTGTAATTGTTATCAAAACGCACACTTCTAACCGAAAAATAAAGTATTATTGCTTGTCAATACCAATTCCAATATGTCAAGAAAATCTAAGGATCATTTATATCGATTAATATAAACATTATTATTTTATGTACTTGACGGCGCCACTGTATTTTAAGCGCGTCAAGAAACGTCATAAGCGATAATAACATCGGATAGCAACCTTTTTTAAATTATGGCGGTTTTGCCGTCTCTTCGCTCTGACGCGACTTCAGTCTCTTTTGTAAGCGAAACCAAACGGAAAACAATCCATTTGCATCTTGCAGAAACAAAACGTGCCTTGTGGAGCGTCATTACTTGAGTTGATATTATTACTAATATTATTTCGTTGCAATAATTATTGGCTATTGTAAATTAACCTCATGGACGTGATTTTTCTCTTCGCCCGACAACCCATGATCGCTCGGCAGCCACATATGGGTACCAAAAATAATAATAACGGCAATGTGCCGTTATACTTATGAAGACAAACAAACAATAGTAATCAGTATTGTTGTGTTCCGGTTTGAAGGGTGAGTGAGCCAGTGTAACTACAGGCACAAGGGACATAACATCTTAGTTCCCAAGGTTGGTGGCACATTGACGATGTAAGGAATAGTTAATATTTCTTACAGCGTCATTGTCTATGGGTGATGATGACCACTTACCATTAGGTGGCCCATTTGCTCGACCGCCAACCTATATCATAAAAAAAGACGCCAAGACAATTTATTATCGATTAGTGAAACTTGTATATAAGATGTTATAGTGTGCGTGTGACAACTAAGAGTACCGATAGCAAAAATTTGAAATTTTATTTTTATTATAACACACACAAAATCTAACATGGAGGGGCTTCTTGAGTGAATAGGTTATATTACTTACTTGTAAATAATTATTTCTTCAACGATATTTCCAATTACTAAGACTTTAAAAACTTATTACATTATTACTTTGTATAAAATAACTATTATAAATAAATATGATTTAATATTCGTTACGAGTATTAAGATAGTGTATTATGTAGCCATTATGTATGTGGGTGTAACAGTTTTTTTATTATTATTATTACATATCACTTGTAATTTCACTTTCTATACTCTTTTTTTTCTTTATTCGAATATTTGTAAATTAAATAAAATAATAATGTTATAACACAATAAAGTACTAGGTGAACAAGACCGCGGACATAAGATATACACAAATACAGATAAAACCGTGATGTGATCAGTGGCTTGGCTATCGTAGGGCCAGGTGGTGCAGTACACCAGGGCCCCGGAGTTCAGGGGGCCCTTTAAAATCTTGAGCTTCTTAAGCTAGAAAGTCACGACCTTGTACACAAGATTTCTTATTTTGTATTTATAATTTTAAAGGCCAATTATTAGTTAAAGAGGGAAGAGAAAGAGGGGGTAAGGGCCCGATTCTTTTTCTATGCACCAGGGCCCTTCCTGACCCAGCTACGCCACTGAATGTGATGATGATTGGGATGAACCCTATAAATTAGAATGTTTCTTTACTAATATAGTAAAGACCATGTATTATATGCAAAAACCTCCCACTCGAATCACTCTATCTACTAGAAAAGACCGCATAAAAATGCTTTGCATAATTAAGATATAAGCAATACATAAGGACAGACAGAGCGTTTTATACTATGCAATGTCTGTTAACTTTATTTTATACTGTGTAGTGATAGAAAAAATAAAGATAGAAAAAGTTGAATTAGTAATATTTTTGTGTTATTTATACCGTCAATACTTAAACTGTATTACTAAGGCAATATTAGAGAAATTTCTCTATTTATACATACTAACAAATTTTCAAATTAAGAATATTTATTTTTATTCCTCTTTTGAAATAGCTTCTACTCCAATACCTCTTATACATTTTACAAAAGTATTCAAGAATCAAGTACGGTTAGAATCAAGTAATCGGGCGTGAGAGTATGCCAAACTTTCAGATACAAAAATGAGAAAAGCAAATGGCATTTGATTATAATTACCCAATGACTGATGGACATGTAGAAGACTAGAGCACATTCCGGTATCAGCACCAGTATGACCGCGATGAGCCACGCCAGTAAGTACGTGTTGTTTTTCTGAAAAAATAAACATAATAATTTTAGTATTATTGTTAACCTTTTGTTACTTTATCATTAGTATATTATTAAATGTATGTTATATGTATATATTTATAATATATATATTTATATAAGTGTATATATGTTTATATATATATATATATATATATGTGTATATGTATGTATGTGTAATGTAATTCAATATAAGGATGGCTTTATGCATCTACTGTACGCTCTTTCTTGCATGTGCTAAGGTTGGCTGGTAGATAAGGCTATATAGCTTTAAGTCCGCCTTTTGCTCAATTTATTTTTTGTTAAATAGTTGTGCAATAAAGTTTAAATAAATAAATAAATAATGTACGACACACAATTTGATCCAATTTCCTAAGAGTGTAAGCGGCAATAATTTTTATTTTATATTAGTGACCTCTGGAGATATTTTGTAAGCAAAAACTTGAAACTCATCTCATCACTGTGTGAGTGTGAAATGTCAGAATGTGATGTGCGATATTGACAATAATTATAACATTTTTAGCACTCCCGAATCAATGGCGTATCACCTAAAGTGACTTGTCAATATTTCACGAGTGAGATACTAAGTGAATTTTCACAGAATCTCACTTGTCTTTTTTAATCCATAAGTACATTATTTCTATTTTCTTTAGGCTTTCATTATTGCTTTAAGTTGGAACTTTTCTGTGCAACACGATACATTTTGGTCAAAGTTAATTTTAATAAAATAATTGTAATAATGGCGAATTTATGAGATGCCGATATGATCCAGTGATTGGCCGTGAATTAATCTTAACCGAATATTAGAAGCACCGCTGAATAGCATTGCGATATCTGCCTATGTCGGATGAGAATCTGTTACATGTTTCTTCACAAATTGGAAGTGGAATAACTCCATAATCTTTAGTACTAATATACATTGTGCTTACCACAACAGCAGAACATATGTATATAAATAATGCTACTTTTGTATGTTAAAAGCAAAACTTTTGTCCATATGGAATTGCTCTTCAATTTTCGGACTTTTTCAATGTAATACAAAATTAAATGAACTGGTTTGGTTAAGTGGCATTAAATAATCTATGACACACAATTATTTTAAGTTTATTGTTAATCATTATTCAAATAAACCAGTAGTATAAAGTTGACCGAAATAACAAGGCCTTTTGAATTTTATATAAAACACAATACCGGTACCGGTTTGTTGTAAAAAATAATTAATGCTTTAACCTATATGACCCTTTTCACCATCGTATCATTTAATAAAAACACAAGTTTTCAAAAGTAAGCGGATTAACGGCTGGTTAAATCCTAAAAGCCTCAAATCTGAATCTTTGCTGAATTGAATGCTTTCATTATTTCCATATATTTTTTTATGGTATAGGTTGGCGGACGAGCATATAGGTCACTGATGGTAAGTGGTCACCATCACCCATAGACAATGACGCTGTAAGAAATATTAACTATTCCTTACATCGTCAATTTGTCACCAACCTTCGGAACTAAGATGTTATGTCTCTTTGTTATCCTTTGTGCCTGTAGTTACACTGGCTCATGCACCCTTCAGACCGGAACATAACAATACTGAGTACTGTTATTTGGCGGTAGAATAACTGATGAGTGGGTGGTACCTACCCAGCCGGGCTTGCACAAAGCGCTACAAACAAGTATTGGTTGAAAACAAAACATGATGTCTTGTCTGATTTCGTCCCTACAGTCTTACTCTATACGAAATCAAGTATATCATTTGCGTCACATAAGTCTACACACGGTGACACGTTGTACAGTAACATTTAACCTTTAAATATTATATTTACACTACAATACACAATTTCTGACAATACACAATCGTTTTCTGGTGCGTTTTCGTTTGCTTTTAGAGAACAACACTACTGCGCTTTGAGGATGTTTGAAAATCCGAATACATTAAGAAAATTATCGAGCACTTACACACACACTCGGTAATAAACGGAAACACCAATATTTATTAATTGAAAAATATTTATTTAAGTTAAGTATGTAATTTAAGTATTAAATTCATATTTTTTATTTTATTAATAAATAAATAATTAGCAATATAAAGTATTAAATGTTTAAAGTAAGGTACCTGACCCATGTAAGGCCCACCTTATTTGTTTTTAAGTACAAAAAAAACAATACAAATTTTCAAATAAAACAAGAGTGTTAATTTAATCAATCATTTAATAATCAATGTATTCATACTTATTTTGTTTCAAAAAACAATGTTTTCTATTAACTATAAGCTTTTTTTTTAAAAGAGAGTTTTGGGCCTTATTTTGACCACTATTCCTTAATAAGGCCATACCCGGGCCTTATTATGACATATGAGAGTATTATGTTTATTTTTACCTAGCAAACATTATTTTAAAGACAAAACATAACAATAAAAAAACAGCAAAACGTTAATTAAAAATCAAGTAAAATAGGAACTTTTAATAACCGTAAATAAGTATCAACCTATCTAACATCGTAGATCTCACAGTGCCTTAAGACGAATGTCTTCAATCAGAGCGTCCGACCCGTCATGACATACGGAGCCGAAACGTGGACACTCACGACAAGGCTGGTCCACCAGCTTAAAGTCGCTCAGCGTGCTATGGAAAGGGCTATGCTCGGCGTTTCTCTGAGGGATCGCATCAGAAATGAGGTGATCCGTCAAAGAACCAAAATCATCGACATAGTCCACCGGATTAGTAAGCTGAAGTGGCAGTGGGCTGGTCATATTTGTCGCAGAACCGACAACCATTGGGGAAAACGCGTTCTAGAGTGGAGACCGCGTCTCGGCAAACGTAGCGTAGGACGTCCTCAGGCACGGTGGAGTGACGATTTACGTAAGGCGGCAGGCAGGAGCTGGATGCGAATAGCCGGAGAAAGACCACAGTAGCGTACACTTGGAGAGGCCTATGTCCAGCAGTGGACGAAAATGATGATGATGATGAAGTATCTACCTATGAGAATCAGTCTTGACATTTACTTAAATGTAATAAATTCTTCAGAAATTACTTTTACATAATAACAATTCCAAGTAAGAAAAGAACCAAGCCCTACGTTAGTTGGTAATGCATGCCTCAGGACATTCGAAATACTCATCATCGGCATCAAGACCCACACATATATCGTGGAACCAGGCACCAGATAGTCTACATTTCCTCATGTCCAAAATTTTATCTTCTTTGCAAGCATGACAAAACCAAGTCCCAGCTAATGACTGCTGATTTTTTCTAGTCACTCCAGATTTCTGACCTCTACCTTTGGAGGTCTTTAGTCTTACTTTTGGCGTAGTAGAAGATGTGCTTATTTTTTTTATTGCAAATAGATCTTATGTTACTTGTTGTTCCCTTTAATTTAATGCTTTCTTTCGTGGGGCAGCTGTGTTAATCTTAAAAATATTTGGCGTTTGAATGAGTGTTATGAAAGGTGACTTAGCCGCTATTGAATTGCTGGATTGATTTACCAAGGGATCGACAGCAGGGGTTTCTTCATAAGGAGACTTGTAGTTTTCATCATTAATATCTCTCATAGCACAAGTGATCTGGTGGCATTTTGCACGTTTTGGCTTCAATTTAGGATCAGATTCTTTGAATGGTTCCATAATTCTACTGAAATAAAAATTAAAAAATGCTTAATTTCATATGATCTTTATAAGGCCCATGCAGATTACAGATGGGCCTTATTAGGCTAGAGGAGTAACTTAACAAAAATAAATAAATACGTGTGTAACATTTTAATTTGAAACTTAAATTGTAATAACAACATGTATAAAAAGCTAATAAACCACTATATATAATTAAAATAAAGATTTACCAAATAATATTGAAAATACTTACTTTTTTGTAAGTCGAAATTTAATAAGCGCCTACTAGAAATCGCACGCGCTGCTTTCTTTTGCCTGCACAATCCTACAGGTTCGCTTTAGCGAAGCGGTAGCTATGGCAACGGTGGCCATTCAAGGTTAGACACTCGACGATGTTAGCTCAATCGGTTTGAATTTGTAATTTAGGATATTTAAAACGTGGGCTTTATTAGGCACTGGGCCTTACATGGGTCAGGTACCTTACACAACATAATAAATACTGAACACTCCTAAATTTATGTTTATGTGCGATTGCTAAGTATAAGAAGCGATTGGTTTTGCTTACGGATGGTTAAAGCATCTACGAAGCAGTTACAGTTACTTTGTTTTTCAAATACATTCTTACCGATATAAGGCCATGGACCAAGGTGACTGTGGCCGCGATAATGATGCAATAGCAGATCATCAATAAAACAGATGGTATCGGCAATCCGCTCTGCGACTCCACCACCCAAACTATCTCGTAGATTAACGCTATCGCGTATGCGACCTGGAAATATACAATTTACTATTTTAGTTAATTAAATATTATACTTTTTCATTATTCGAAATTCGAACCTAATCCTTTTTTTTTAAATTAAAACGAAAACAATTTAAAATAAGAACTATTTTTTTTTAATAACACATGTTGCTGCGAAGCAAAGAAAGTAAAAACTAAAACCAACTTAATATTCCAGCGGTTAGTCTGTACAAATGTATAGTTCATTAGGGTAATTCGGGTTGATTTTATAATTAGTGATTTTAATCACAATATTTTTAACACTTAGACTATAATTTGCTGTTTTATTCACATACCTCGAAAAGCGTTGAACCATTGAAAATGTTTTAAACAAAATACAATTCAGTTTAAAATAATCGTCGTTACTGTACCAACGAACGTTAAATATTCATATTTAGTAATTCATTCATTTTTAATATTCATAATGGTTGATTCTGTTATATATTTTATTATAGACAATTTCAACACTAATATTATTTACGTTAGAACCTATAACTTAGATTGCGCTAGCCCGTGGCGTTGCTCGCATTTAAGGAGTTGTCGTTAGGTAAGATTATTATATGTAAACCGTTTTAATAACCGTTAAAAGCTAAGATTATTATATATTTCCGTCTTTGGAAGTCATGTTGGTTTCATTTTTGTTCTTGTTGTTGGCTTTGAAATAGACTGTCAGACAGACAAAGTTACGTTTGCATTTATAATATTAGTAGAGATAAAAAATATGTTACTCCATGATTGACTGGATACTGTTAGTCGGATCGTTATGAAAATTTTAGGTTATTTTTTTTATATCCTACACCAAATGAAGTTACAGTTCATAATCTTCTATACCAATCGACCTTTCTCCATAACAGTTAGTATACGTTTGAGGACTGAGAGTACTATAGCGCCAGCCATATTGGATAAAAGGCTACAAATTTAAAAAGACATTGCATACCATACAAGACAATAGCATTAGCTATAAATAAAATACATTTCAATATAGTCATGTAAGAATAAATTTATAGGCAATTATAATGCATCAATTATACTAACAGACATAAGTTGAAATAGTTCCAACCGAATTACTTCGCTACGCCGTTACATTACACAATCTTGCATTTAAAATGACCTAACATAAGCCTCCATAGCATATATTAATAATATTACGATCCGGTTAGTAATCACAATATATAATCTGTTATCTGGATGTCTGTGAAGCTTATTACGCATTCCGCTATCCGCTCTCGCTGTTTCGACATCTCGTGAGATAACTTGGCCTTAGAACTAGTAGCCCCTTCTATTTGATATGAAACAATGTTGTTCAATTACTGAGCTAGCCTAGATTCCCTCGAATCAATGTTTGTATCAAAAACTCGACAGCTCAAATTATGGACTTACAGTATTCTGGTTACCTTCAGAATATTTATTGGATATTTAAATAGAGTTTAAATTTATAAATATTGGTAGAGAAGGTAAATTTACAAATAGATATTGAAAAACCTCTTGAGGCTTTGAGTACCTGTATGACATATTTTTTATAATGACCTGTATATATGTAACTCAGATATTTTGATATAAAGAGCATGCCAGGCCATGATAAGGGCCTTTTTTATAGGTTTCTCATATTTTTTATGTGCTTTTATTGTATATTCGTATTATAATTTGTATTAAAGACTAGTTAACCGTTTGGATATATTAACTATAACCTATAAGTGGAAATACTGGTACGCTCTTGATCACAAAGACATACAGCCCAATAACGCTTTTTTATGCTTTCCGATTAGGAGTCACATCTACAAACTCTTACTACACACACTTTCTTTAATGGATTTTAACTGGGAATATAGTACTAGTACATAAAATAAACTCGACATTACTTACCAGAGCATAAGCGGCAACAAAACCGGAGGCTGCTGTGACGCTGCAGCAGAATATCCTGCTGATAGCTGGCTTCATCCGTAACTTCGGAGAGGAGTCTGTGTCGCTCAGGTCATTGCTGACTGACATTGTGTTTATAGTATCCACCTTCATGTATGACAAATATACTAACAAATAAAATCGATTAAACTTGAACGGTGATGCTTATTACTCAAAATTTTAACGCATTATTCTTCAAAAATAAATTTCATGATCTATCTTCTTCATGATATGTTCTTAATGTTTGGACTGGTGATTTTTGTTGATGTCATTGGCTTTTTCGAAATTTGATTGATGCTTTTACTGCAGCAATAATTTTTGAGATAATCTTTACAGGTTAATAAAGATGGACTCCCGCGTATATGAAACTGACATCTATTCAATCATCATCGAAAAGGCAGTTTCTAATGTCGTTTTCCACGTACGATTCTTCGTCATCCTGTAAACAAAAAAAAAAAAAGATTTAATACAATGTTGTTATAAATTTTAATATCGCTGCATGGGTTTTTGTATTTTATACCAATAGAATGCATTATAACCTCCTTTTATTGTATTGTGCAGTTTTTTTTTTAAATTCAAAATAGGAAGGCTGATAAAAGAGAAACGAACATACGAATGGCACGAAAAGACATGCTAAACATTCCTTGCATCATTAAAACCGGAACAGAACAGATTATTGTGTGTGTTTATTTGGTTAGTATTTACCCAGGCTTGCACTGAGCCCAGTAAAGTAGTTACGTTAGTATATTATTAATGAGGAAATAACTATTTTAGTATAAGAATTCTTTGTTAAAAGATAATAACGATAAGATGTATCTACTACTGACATGTGACCGCGAAGAATGGCAAGAATGCTAATGGATTGAGGAATTATATAATTAATTTTATTCAGTGAAACATTGTTTGTATAAAAAAAGAACATATATAAAACCTCCTGCGGTGTAATTCTTAATAATAGATGTGAATACAATAACATCGTAGTATTTGCTCAATAAAAAAAACATATGCTATCGTTTTTTCCGGGTTTTGTAACATTGAGTAGCTGGGAATCTTAAGGTCTTTGACGCTGAATATATAACTATGAGAACACGTTTTCAATGTATGGGAAACATAAAAGGCTTTATCGTAATTAATGAAAATAACGTAGTAAATAGTAGCAATTGAAAAATTAGTTCTTGTTTACAATAAATTAACATAAACCATTTGTTCGTTTGAAGTTTATTACGTGTGAGAAACACTTGAAGACCATCGCATAATTGCAATAACAGTTATCTCAAGGATAAATATACTATTAAATAACCTAACAAAAACTTTCTGTCGGATGCTTTGTAACAAGTGTGGAAATCGAATAAATACCATTACGGTATTACATATGCGTTGATATTTAAATAATACATTAGCTATGTATTGTTAAGTTCTAAGTCATACCATGGTTTTTTGGACTGATAACAATATGCTAAGATTTTTTCTTTTTAATTTATTCATTTATTTATACGAGGCAATGAACAGGGCATCTAACGGATGGTTTTTGGAGTTAAGTGTTTATTATCTAATTATATTAACGTATTCGTATGTTATAACTTTCGAGATTATTTTAACCAATGGGGAATCATCGCGTTTGGGTAATGTATTTACGAGGTTTTTCTTTGCCGCTAAGCACATTAAATATAAGCACATACAAGATAAATCTTCTGTGCTACTAGTCAGAATTTGACTCGCGATCCTTCAAAACATTCTTAAGCAGTCTTTAAATTAGACTCCTTAAGCATTCCAGGTTTTACGAATGTACATGTACTTATGTATATTACTTATATGTATTTAAATTTAAACATAATAAAACGTTGATGACGTAAATAGAATTTACTTATAACAACATATTTATAACACGCATACATATACAGTTGCATAATATTGAATTAAATAATTAACAATTTATAATTAATATTGTAAAATTGTGTGCGGACAAGCAATAACGGGTATAGGAATATTATTTATATAATCATTGTAAGTTATTATTTAATTAAGGTAATCGCGCAACATAATAATACGATTATTATTACAAGAAAAGATTCTGTATCTATTTTAAAGTAAAGTAATAGTCTGTAAATTTCCCACGGCTGGGCTAAGGTCTCCTCTCCCAATAAAGATAGGGTTTGGAACATATTCCACCACGCCGTTCCAATGTGTTGTTTCAATGAAATTAGACACATGCAGGTTTCCTCACGGTGATCTTTTTCACCGCCGAGCACGAGATGAATTATAAACACAAATTAAGCACATATATATTAGTGGTGCTTGCCTGGGTTTGAACCCGCAGTCATCGGTCAAGATGCGTTCTAACCACTGGGCTATCTCAACTCTTTCTAACTCCAAGCAATTGTATTGTTTTTTTCAAGTTTGAAGAGCGTAAAAAATATACTCAAATATAGTCTTTGTAGTTTTTTTTTAAGTGAAAAGGGATAGAAAATGCGGATAGGTATTTACATAAGTACACTTTCTTTTTTACTCGATTACCTGTTACTAGAAAGCGCGCACTAAAAACACTGTCATTAGTTCCTAATTATTCTAAACCCGCTTTGTGAACTCGTAAAATATATCAACGTATTATATTTTCTAAAAATACAACGGCAACAAATTTTATACTTAAAAAAGATATTCAAGTACATAACTAAATTAATTCAGGACGCTTATGTATTATTTTACGAATTTCGTATTCTAAAAAAAGAATTATAAAAGACCATGCTCACCAAGAGATTGCCAAAAAAATGTTTTTTTAAGTTGACCTCCTTGATTTTAATAATCAATTGTGAACAAATCACTCTGCCACCTTTTGTTTATGTACTGGAGCAACAGGATTTACATTGCTGACAAGAAACAAATATATTGTCAAATACTAAATAATCCGTATTTGATTTAGTACATATATATCATTTAAATAACTACGCAGTAATTAATTTCTTGTAAATTTTTGTTTTATGTAGAGCGATTTCATCCAAGGCGTACTCAATGATATTATCATATATGATAATCATATATGACTTTGAAGTAAGATTCTCAATGAATCCAAAAAGTTACAAAATGTATCGGAATTGTTAATTTATAAAAGAAACATTTGTGTTTTATAAATCCATAATTTAATCATAGTTTGAAATATAGTGGTAATTAGTATGACACTGGTAGGTAGGTAGTAGGCAGTGACCATGAAATAATGCACATTTGATGAGTGATCACGTTCTTACTCATCCAAAGCCATTTCAAGGCTCTTTTGTAGAAATGCATTAACTTGTACAAATTACACGAATTATATATTTGTCTAGAATTGCGTATGAAATAAAATTATCTTTAGACGGTCTCACGAGCATTAAGCTATTAACACTTGTGAATACAATATCCTGTGATATAACTGTGAGTTGAGAACAGTCCTATCGTCTGTCGACTTTTCTACTAACCTCAATAATCAGCCTAAATATGAAAACAACTGGGTCCATTTTACAAAAACATCGCTTTTACAGTTAGACTACTTCCTTTCTTCAATAATATGGTAGGAGACGACGTGATTCGAATGGTTGACGATTTGGATTCATTGTAATGTCTGAGGAACTCTAGCCGTGATTAGAATTAAATAATCGATGCACTATTATCATTCGTACGGAACATTTTTTTATTTACCTAGATCTAGAAACTTTTACAGGTATTCATCGAATGTATTACTTTAATAATTTGTATAGGGAAGATTACAAACAATTATAAAAAACATTATAATATCTTCTTCTCATTGTAAGTTCAATTGTAATATCTATTATATGTTCGACTGGTTTCATGTTTTTATGTTTTTCATTCATGGTTTATGTTTTTTTTGGCAAAGAAGTAGCTTATGTTCTTTCTTGGAGTTTATGTTTGCTTCATACCAATTTCATGAAATTCGGTTCAGCGGTTTGGTCGTGAAAGAGCGACAGACAGACAGAGTGACTTTCACATTTATAATATTAATATACATAGATTTTTTCTTAAAATAGATGATGATATAAAGAATAAAAAAAAATAGATGATGATGATGATACAACAATCACCTACTTAAACAATAGACTCAAAACTGTACATAAATATAAATATTTTCCCGTGAAATTGTAGCGGCAAAGGTCAATTTCCAGAAATATGATTTTCCAGAAAATCTTTCTGGAAAAGAATACCAGCAGCAATAATACGAAACGAATCAACTTAATTATTGACATGACATAATTAGTCATGATTTAAAATAATCATTGGTATTCTCATTGGAACGTAAAAATGCCATTTGTCAATATTGGCGATGTTTTATGACATAAGTATTTGAGCTTGAGTCGACTATCAAGAACTATTGGTAACGCAAAATCTAGCAGAACAATTAATAATTCGCATGGTATATTTAAATCTAAGTATTGTTTTTCTTCACTCGTGTGATCTATATTTATATTATAAACTTGCAAGTAATTCGGTCGCTCTTTCACGACCAAACCGCTGAATCGAATTTAGTTGAAATTTGGTATGAAGCAAACTCCAAAAAAGGACATAATTGTACTTGTTTGCTTAACACCAGTCAACCAACACCCTAAAACGCAAACGAAACCGCGGCCCACTACTAGTTGGATATTATATACATTTTAGAATGGTTGTAGCTTTACAATTCATTTAACTTGTAAATTAACAAAAGTGCTTGTTATATTCTGTTAAAAGTATTCTTCAAAGGTTGAACAATGTTTACAAAGAATTCTCAAGTTTAGTGTCAATATTATCTCAGGTTGCATATGTAACGTAGAATGACGAATGGAGTATTTGAGTTTGTTTATTTAAATGCACTAATCTCATGGTAAGATTTTAAAAATCCTTTTGCGAATTATTCTTATTTAAAATAATCGGTCAATACTTTTCACTCATTTCTTTAGATTGAACCCATTAAATTTTGGGTATGCAAAAACTTTACGGTGAATAAACATATTTATTATTATAAATTGTTATTGTCTCTTTGGCTGATAAACCTTCAATCATAGAAAAAAATCTAAATATTCTTTATTGTATAGCGATAAACTCATTCATAAGTCAAGAAAGATGCACACTGTTGTGCACGACCTCCGTGGCCGAGTGGTGTGTACACCGGTTTTCATGGGTACGCCACTCTGAGGTCCCTGCTTTAATTTAATTACAACCTCCCAAGTTTATTAAAAATGAACTAGGCCTAGAAGACCTTGACCTTATAGGTCGAAACAATTGACCGATAGTCGCGGCTACCGGTGAGTAACTGCCCGGGTAAAGGGGAGAAATCCGAGACCCGTGACCAAACTGGTTCAGAACATTCAGACAAGGCCTGTACTAAAGCTCTACTAATTACCTCGTATATATCTAGGTGGGTATCGCAGTGTTATTAGGGTTTCAAATGTTATATTATATAGTTTAACTTTGTTTTACTTCACTGAATTCGTTTATCGAATAGCCAAGTGGAAAATACAAAACAAATAAACTAAGTACGTATACCAGACGTTGCAGGACGTATCGCAGAAAGTTTTAGTATATTTTATGATGTTATAAGCAGTTGTACTTCGCAATTTCATCCGCATTAAATTTAAATACTATTGATGTGACAAGTGTGAATTGCATTTACTTTTTACTAGCTACCCGCCCCAGCTTCGTGTGCACTAAATATACTACAGTTTTTTTTTTGTTTCTTTACTATATTTTTCATGTATTATATACAAAAGCCTTCCTCTCGAATCTCTCTATTTATTAAAAAAACCGCATCAAAATCCGTTGCATAATTTTAAAGATCTAAGCATAAGCGACTTTGCTTTATACTATGTCATTAGCTGTGCCCGCGACCATGTACGCCTTTGAATATAACAAAAAAAAATATTGTAGCCTAAGTTACTCCCTATTATATCAGTTATCTGCGTCCCGTCAAAATCGGTCCAGCCGTTCCAGAGATTAGCCGGAACAAATAGACAGACAGACCGACCGACATAAATTGAGTAAAATTGAGTTGAGTAAAAAAGGGCTATATTAATATTACAAACAGACACTCCAATATTATTATACGTATAGATTATGAAGTACAAGTAAATTTTATATATATTGTATCTGTCAGGCGTTATGCTACTGATATTTTTTTCTTTAATATTTATTTCCAATCAAAGTATTTATACAACGTGGTCGTACGTAATAATGTGTAAACTAAACGCAACATTCAATCAAAGTTATTTAACTCGATCATTCTATCCTTCCGTATATTACATTTGTATGATGAATTATGTTTTACAATAAATGTTGTATAGAGAAAAATATATGTGATTAATCATACATAGCTATATATATATGCAGGGCCGGATTTAAGGAAGGGCAACCGGGCAAATGTCCTGAGCCTCATATAGTCAAATTATATATACAAGTAAATAAACCATAGCTTACTGATTGAAATAAAAAAAAAGGTTGTTCATCCATAATATAATTATTAGGTTGTTCACGCTCCTGTTGGTCTAGGACCACCACTGCTTTGTGGCACCAGGGTCTCCAGATCTTGAAATCCGACTATATATATGTATAAAAAAAATCTCATATATTCGGAGTCTTTGATAAATGTAATAGTGATACAATTTACAGGGTCGGATTATCCATTAGGCAGTATTGGCAACTGGGTATGGGTAACGACCAGAATCCCCAAGTTTTTAAATTCATTAATAAGAAAATTGTCCAAGAGATATACTTCTATATTTAATAAGGACGATAGCAAAGGTAAACTGCGTTGTGGTCATTGATCATTATTCTTTATTAGTAATCGATATTTGTGGTAAAAACACTTTTAACACGTTCTTATATATACCTTTGTGGTATGATTGAAAATGGGAATTGTCCCATACCGTCCAGCCAAACGGTATGACTGCTGATATATACATACAGACAGAAACATGGCTTTGCTAGTTTGGTTTAAATATAGATAAAAATATTTTGCGACATCAACCTTGGGAACTATGTTATGTCCCTTGTCAGGCACTTGTTAAACTGGCTCACACTCCCTTTAAAATGGATCACAACAATAAAAGTAATGCTGATTATCGGTAGAATAATGTCTGGCTGATTTTTGGAAATGATAAACAAATTTCCATCTACCAATCCGCATTGGAGAAGCGTGGTTGAATATGCTTCTAACCTTCCTCAAAGGGATCCAGCAGTGGGAAATTTACAGGCTGCATAAGTTGACCTTCCAAGGCACAAAGCCGTACCAAACAAGTGCTAACAACGAATTGGTAATTGTTTGGTAGGTGATTACATCTCAATTATGTCTTGTATAATAAATAACCTTTGTTAGTAATCTAAACAAGATTATACACGAGAAACAAGAGAATAATTACGTGATTGAAAATATTGTTTTTTTTTACTTTGATACCTCATTTCGAATAGTAATTAAAAAAATAATCGATAAAAACAAAACAAAAGTAAGCGAATATTTTTAAATTATGGAAAATCGGCCAAGTGTCACGCTATTGGTTCAATTTAAAAGATACGGCTTTTTTATTATATATACTATAATGAACATCAAAGTATTTGTTAGGCAGTAAATTTAAAAAATAAATCAATATATTTTCATACTTCCTTTTAACACTCATTTTTTTAATAGCGTATAGTCGATGTTCTTTGGTAAACTCGCCGGAAGTCGGCATCGGTTATAAAAACACGTTTACTGTAATTTCTTTTCAAATTTACTTGAGACTTATTCTTATATCTGAAATTTGCAATCGGTTTAATTGTTTAAATCGGCCCCTAGAAAAGCAACACCGCATTTTCCTGTATTTTAGTTTATACGATACGATGGTCGTTTTTTAAAGTCTATCATTTATAGTCCTTATAACGGAACGATACCTTCTAGCAAACCATGGAATCTCTTATTATTGGCAACTCTTATATGGCATCAATTTCCCTGCATAACACGTCATGTCAATAACGTTATTTCCATATAATATGCAGTTACTAAATTCAACCCACATGATGTAGTAGTATCTGATAAGTGTTTCTGTGTGTCAACGAACTCATAAAAACTACACGTATAGTATTTTTTTGCACGCACATACTGACAATGGAATACTTTAGGTACTTTGAAGCCCAAATCCTGATAACTTATGAGTGTTTTGTGCATCGTTAAGAATGTAAAGAAGTATTTATATTAGTTTAGTGTTTAAGCTATAGGGCTTTATTGAATCTGGCTGAAAATAAGGTACACGACAAAGATTTGATCGAATAGAATTCATAGAAAAAAATACTTACCTGGTGTTTGCTTGGAACAAACAAAAAAAAAAAGAATCCACAAAAGAGGTCTTATATCAAACTCAGAACGGTAAGCAAAGTAATAACCAAGGCGCGCATGTAGAAACTTAACATCGGAGAATTCGAAGGTCGACGGAGCTAAAGAAAACATGGGCTTGCTAAATGTTTGACGCGAAGGCTATGTATCAACTGATGTGACCATTAAAATGGTTAATATCGTACAAAATGAATGAAACGCTACACTTGTATAGAAATATATATATATATTTGGAAATATTTGCCTGTACAGTATGCGCTCTTTTAACTGTAATCCAATGAACTGCTATGATTTTACTATTAATTTTTTTTCCTTTAATTTCTTTTTTTGTATGTGTGGAGAGGTATAAAACATAAATCCTCAACTAAGTTTACTTGAGAAAAGAGATTGCATACGAATATAAAACTAGATTAGAAATTTCGATCTAAATATTATTCTGAATTGAACAATAGTTTTAATTAAACGAGAAATTAACGAATTAAATACTAATTTTTATACAATATTTATATTAACTAGATAGATCGTAAATTTTGAACCATATGCCGTACTTATAAAATAGAATCTATTCCCCTTTGTCACGCCATAACTTGTGAACGAATTCGACGATTTCATTCATATTTTTGTAATGTTTTCTAATACCTTGTAAAACGCTCTTGGAAGTTGAGAAAAGTGCACAGAAGTTCAGAGTATTTCAGAAAACTTACGTTTGAGCCGTATTAACAGCTGACATAGATTTCTACTAAGATACTTTTAGCCAATAAATATATATAAAATTGCATGCGATGTCGGGGCGTATCGCTAGTTTCGAGTAAATATTACATTATTTAGAGTAGGTAACCGCAAAATAATAAGCAGATAATAAAATAAGTTATGGGAAGAATTTGTGTAACTGATCGACCTTAAAGTGAGCATAGACTTTATTAGAACAGCGAACAGTAAAACAGTTACTCCTAAACATTGTGATCGATTGACTCATTGTCAGCTCGATTTGCATTACAAAACTGTTTTGTGACCACATTGCCGTCGCTTGTGAATGGATATTTATAGAAACAACACATACAGGTACTGATTTAGAAGAAAACCGGCTATCCGGCTTTTTTTTATCAAATCCGCCTTTGATTTCTTTTGTTTTTTTAAGACGGGTTTTTTAAGTCGTCAATTTTATTGTGAATCTGGTATGTCCAAACCTTACTTAGTTATTATTTAGACGAATGATGGATGATTGATATATCATTATATAAGTAGCAATTTTGTGTAGGTGTGATGCCGTAGTTATTTTACGAGAGTTTTTGTACGTGGTATATATTTATGTAGAACTAAAAGTCTTTATTAGTTAACAGGTCCTTGCAACAAAATAGATACTAAGCTGTCTTAAAAACTAAACTTAATATTTTACTGATAGATTGATTTGAATAAGATTACTTAAAAAATGTGAAATAAAAGAGTGAAGGAGTATGTAATATCTTTGACCTATTTATTCTACGCATACTGATCTGCACTCTAAAATGATTATATAATTCACTACAAAATAAGATATTGGAAAAACTTGAGCAAAAATTTTTTTTGTAAATTATTATTATAACATTGTCATTCAGTGCAGTTTTTTTTTTTATAAAAAGTTAATGTAAACAGTTTTTGTTCAAATCATTACGGATTGAATAGTAGTCAAAAGTTACAAGACATTTTAAATTATAATGGTTTCATTTAAATGATTGCAATGACAGTTAGTCTTCTGCGGTTATAATTTTATAATCACAGAACCAGTGCACCGGAACATTTATTAAATTCTATTAAGCAGTTAAAATTAAATCACAGTTTCTACAATTGCTCAAATTTAATAACACATTATTGTTCTTTATTTTTGAGGCGAGATGGCCCAGTGGTTAGAACGCGTGCATCTTAACCGATGATTGCGGGTTTAAATCCAGGCAAGCACCACAAAATATTCATGTGCTTAATTTGTGTGTATAATTCATTGCGTTCTCGCGGTGAAGGAAAACATCGTATGGAAACCTGCATGTGTCAAATTTCGTAGAAATTCTGCCACATGTGTATGCCTCCAACAGGCATTGGAATAGTGTGGTGGAATATGTTCTAGTTTTTTCATCCTTTTTTTAATATTCTCTATTTCTTTCGCGTTTGCTAAGGACCTCCTTAGTGTATCTAAATGGATTTAAAGTACGTCTTTCAAACTGCTAGCAATTATTTTTCTAGGCAAAAGCACTACCCTTTGCAATGTGCTAGCTTTGAAATGCACTGATGTAGTTATACTAGTTTAGTTGGTCATATTAAAGTACTTATGTTTGCTTAAATTAAAATAAGGCAGCTACAGGCTCATAGTAAGATTATATTAAAGACAAAAACTTTTACTTAGTATTTACTGACCATTAGGCCAGATACATTGAAATAGAATTGTACTTTACTAACATACTCTGTAAAACGAAAAGAGTAGTTCGCGTTAGAATCTACTATTCAATCAATCAAAATTGGTTTTATGTGCCCATTTCAATAAAGTATTCCGTATTCCGAAATTTGTTCAATTGCATGCATTTATTTGTCTGTGGTAATATTAATTATATAATACCACTTATTGTATCGAATTTGGAACCTAAATATGACGTCGTTGAGTTTAAAAATGTGTAACGAGTAATATTCTTTTCTACACTGACCTGATGCAGTAATTGTTCAAGTGGCATTACAATACACAATATTTAGTTCAGACGTAGTTTTCTTCGAAAGCCTTCTACATTCAAGGTCAACTAGAACATTAAACCACATACTTCTGCAATGAATATAACGACACTTGCTTTCATTTCATCTATATTATAGTTATTAAAAGAACTAATTTAATACATACACTGACTGTTCCTACGACTTCTTAGGCTTAGATCTCTAGTACATACACATTTCTCTCACATGTAGTTGTACTACGTTCACAGAGTTGAACATACTCCAATTATGTGAGTAAAATGCTAAGGAATAAAATTTTTATTTAAAAATACTTTCTTTGAAATTATGTTAAACATAATAGTCGTTTTGATTATAAACCACTAGCTTTTGCTCGCGCCTTTGCTCGCGTCAAAATTGCTTATATTACCAGATATTTCAAACCCTATTTAACTCTCTTATGGACAGAATTTCCAAAATCCTTTCACAGTGGGTGTCTTTCTAAATAAAACTATCCTACTCACCAAATTTCAAGGGACTAGGTTTAATTGTTTACGTTTGGCAATGATGCATCAGTCAGTCAGGACTTGTTATTTTTTATATATAGAAGATTACTTCAAAGTTTTCAATGCGTTGATATGAAAAGAATGAGCGATGTCTTTATCAATGAGATCAAAAAGGCTCATGCAATACAGGTAGGGTTCAATGCAGATAGCATTTAATATGGTTGACTTTTGGTATGTATTAGAAAGTTCAATGACCCGAGTTCCTTTGGACTTAATTAGTTACTGAAGATGTTTATCTATCCTTTGCCCCCTAATAATCCACTGCTAGACATTCCCTAATTAACGACACTACGGTGTTGTACTTTTCCACTCATTAAGTTTCCTCTAAATTATTCAACAGAATACGACAAAATTGTCATGTTATAATTCGAATATAAGTACATATAATTTTCATTTTCAACAATGGAAATCGACACTGTTTTCTGCTTTGTCTATGCCCGTATTCACCGGCATGATCATAGTTTCATATACAACTATACATCGCATTACCAGCGGCTTCGTTGGCCATTATGGAGTTGATCATGAAAGAACAATCAAAATTGCTTTCACGTTTAAAATATTAGTTTAGATACAAACTGTGGTCAATGTACACACGATGTACCCAATAAGCAGTCGTTTTAAATACAACAATTATGTCGAGTCATAATTAAAATTATAATCAATACCATGAATCATCAGACCATCAGACAACAACAATGGAAGTTCTGAAGTCACGATATGATATTAATGCCACTTGAATATTTTTTATATTATTTTGTAAACGATACTAGCGACCAGCCCCGGCTTCGGATGTAATGCTGATACTAAATATATTGAATTTGTTGTAGAAGCTGAAACATCTAAAATGATCAATGTTTCTTTACTATATTGTCCATGTATTACTTACAAAAACCTTCGTAATTGAATCACTATATCTAATAAAAAAAACCACATCAAAATACGTTGAGTAATTTTTAAGACCTAAGCATACCTACATAGGGATAGACATCGGTAAGCGACTTTGTTTTATACTCTGTTATGATTATATGTTTTAATGATCTTGACATTTTCATTTAAAAATATGTTTTTTTTTTTTTATTTAAATGAATGAGTTCATTCAGTCAGTCAAACCAAACGACCGATGCTGTCACAAGTGTAACAAAATGCAGTTATTTCTTATAATTTTTTTGAAATGAGGGGGACACTTAAAAAATACATATGATATATTTTTTAAATAATTATTGTCTAACCATTAAAATAATATTAGTCAAATGTCATCGATAAAATTGTTTGGACGGCATTTATATATTTTCGAAACAGGAAATATCCAATATTAACTTTAGTACGATCTGATCTCAGACACAAACGATTTTAAAAGAGTACCTAATACTTTTAATATATGTCATCCTTAAAAAGCAGCAACTTGCTTTATATTTAGTTACTCTGCTCGCAAAACTGCTCTAAGCCATGTTCGTTACTAACAGCTTAAAAAAATCTCACATAGCTCACTCGACCTCCTTTTCTTCGGCGCATTACCCTCATTTAAGTTTTACTCAATCACGTCAAATATTCTCAGGTCAAGTTAGATTCGAGACAAAAGCTTCGGTTCTCAGACGTAAGCACTTACATAATAAAATCACAACACTATTAACAAATGTTAGTGTTGCCCAATCACAATATTGTTTGAGAACTTTGATACTTTTTGTTTAGCAGTATACAATCTTGATACTTTATAATACTAATTTAATGTAATTGAATTGAAGGAATGCCATGTTGAAACAAAATGCTATGTCGGTCTATTGGTGTTTTAGAAGGAAATCGATTAATTTAATTGACCTTGGGGACTGGGGACAACAATTATTTTTTTATTGCGTTTTCCGAAACTCGTTTATGTTTTATTAGCCAGTGACATTTAAAAGTACTTCGAATAGACACATCGTTTAGTAAAATGGTTAACGAAAAAGTTAATTGCCCAAACCAGGTCTAGTTGTCTGATTTTATTGCTTCGCATAACGCAGAGTAATAAACCGTCAAATTCAGGAAATGAAATGAATCGTATATAAGCATTCAGTTTAAATTATCAATATAAAAAATTGTAAATACAAATACAATAACAGTATGGAAATATATTTTGTTACTCGGAGTGTGATAGTACCTAACTTTGCAGAGCTTTCAAATTTTAGCCATAAAAATATTTTTTTTATATTTATATTTATTTTTTAATGACAAGTATATTTATTATTTTTCAGGCCTTAAGAATATACAGCTAAAAGTGCTGTTAAATCGTGTCCGGATTGAATTGTGGCAAGAATGTTAGCAGTATTTCCCCGTTAAATTGCGATTCCAATCCTTAGGCCTCCACAACCGCCGGTCCACAGTGGAGACAAAGAGAGGTGATATACTTCTTATTCATAATTTACACTATTAGTTCATAAAGTTATATATTTATTTTAGCTTAATTACATTATACATCTCAAACAAATTTGTAGACATTTTTGGTGAAAAATATTGACACTTGTGAGTGAGAACAAACTGGTCAGCTCAGCTATCGCCCGACCCTTCTAATAACTATCATTTACAATACAGGAAGCAGTTATAAATAAAACAATAATAACAACAGCCTGTAAATTTCCCACTGCTGGGCTAAGGTCTCCTCTTCCCTTGAGAAAAATTTTTGGAATATATACCACTACGCTGTTCCAATGCAGGTTTGTGGAATACACATGTGGCAGAATTTCTACAAAATTAGACACCTAATGTTTCCTAACGATGTTTTCCTTCGAGCACGAGATGAATTATAAACACAAATTAAGCACGTGAATATTCAGCAGTGCTTGCTTGGGTTTGAACCCGCAATCATCAGTTTAGGTGCACGCGTTCCAACAACCAGGCCATCTTGGGTAAATAAAATATGAATTAATAATTCTAAAAACTATTTCTGCACGTTCAACGCGCCGTTATGGTTTTATTGTAATAATAGCCAGATGACATAACATGAGTTTCATTGCATTACGGTACTACATCATCCGAGTCACGATCGCCTTCATCTCACACGAGATCTTAAATAGAAACGATTGTAGTAATGATAGTAAATATTATGATTTACAAGTTTTATATCTTATCTACCTACACAAAAGACAAAACTATTATTAATATGGGAGGAATAATTATTAATAATGGTCATATAGCAAACTGCCTTTTTGTTGCACGAAACTACAGCAAGATACGTTTTAAATCATTTTTGGGATACGTTCACACTTATTGCATAATACACATACATTAGCTAAGCATCCTGGTGGTAGGGCCTTGTGCAAACCCACCACCACCATCAGTTATACTCATCAGTTATCCTACCGCCAAATTACAGTACTCAGTATTGTTGTGTTCCGGTTTGAAGGGTGAGTGAGCCAGTGTAACTACAGGCACAAGGGACATAACATCTTAGTTCCCAAGGTTGGTGGCACACTGACGATGTAAGGAATAGTTAATATTTTTTACAACGTCCTTGTCTATGGGTGATGGTGCCCACTTTCCATCAGGTGGCTCATATGCTCGCCCTCCATCCTATACCATAGAAAAAAAAGTTATCGAGGACAATCTGCGATAATACTAAATATTACCGCGGTGTTACCCGATTATTCCATTGAGGATACTTTTTAATATGGCGGTATTACATCCGACCGTTAACGAGCGGACAGGCCCGACGACGATAAGGTTAGGTCTCTCAATAAAAAACCGGAAAACCATCACAATATAAGAAGTGTTATCCTTTTTCTGATAAAACTTTTGACCTAATGGCTGCAAAATATCGTACGAAACTTCGATAGAACATTATGAAACAAAGATGTAGCATTTTTCGAGATTCATTTTCATGAAATATTGGTTTAGCCGTTTAGAGGAATCATTATTTCGCCAATCTAATCGAGGATACAGTACAGAAGTCTCGAATATGATTGATCAATACGGCGAAACTAAAACTCAATTATGAAGGCAAATTGGCATTACCTACTGCTTATTATGAATTGCGAATATTATATTAAGAGTAGTTACATATACGATTACTGGTATTCAATTAGAATTGTTTTTTTTTTTTTACAAAGCTAGAAAATATGCAAAGGATGCATATTTGAAGCTGTCAAATTTTTGGGTTCGAAATTTGAAATCCGTATATGCACCACTAAGTTGTCAAGTGCATAATTTGTGTTTATAATTCGGTAGTCGAAGAGAAAGTCGTGAGGAAACATGCACGCGTCGGATAAGAGTATGTCTCATGCATATATTCAATGATGCAGAATGGCAAAATAAACTAATAATAAATAATATCATTGTTTAACCCCAATTAAACAGTTTATGCAATCATTTTCTACCTGGCAAATATTATAAATCAACTACTACCGACAATGATCGTGAGGACTGTAATTCATGAGGAAAAGCAAGATATATAAAATTTATTTAGATTTTAAGTGTACTGGTTGACAGAATACTATAATCCTTAAAGGAGTCAGAAAATTGATACTGGGAGCTTTACAGACCGTAAAAACCCTAAGTATTTTATCCTTTCTATATAAACGTTTTATGTGAAGTGTATTCCAATTTCCAATTATAAGAAAACAAAAACCAAATAAACAATTATGACATCGAGAGTTTGGATGATCTATGATATTCCTTTTAGATTTTGCAAAGAAAATGCGGTGTGAATTTGTGAAGCTGCTGTCGGAACTTTGGAAGTAAAATTAAAGAGGATATAAGTAATAAAGTAGAATATTGTTGTATTATAAATATAGTGATTGATATTGATCAAGAACTGCTTGTAGCGTATATTTAATTCAGCCGAGTTATTATCAAATTACATAGAATGCAGTTGATATTTTTATTCTTTCTTCGATTGGTCTAGGCTATAGAACCTTTTTTGTCCATGCTTGGGCAGTTAAATAGTCTATGATAAGACCATACCCAAATCATTATATTAATCAATTTGCGTAAAGAATATTATGACATAGCCTAGACCAGTAGATAATGTCACGGTAGCATGCGTAAGCGATCCCGTGGCGTCCGCCGAAAGACAGAAAGGGTACCGCTGGTTTTTTGCTGGGTAAACCCGGCGTACTTTGGCGCATTCGGCGTCCAGGGCTTCGAGGAGTCCCGCGTGTGGGAAGCGCGTAATGCGTTTTTCCAGCGAGAAAAAAGAAAACAGTATCTAATAATGCATTTGTCACGTGATGCTTTTGATGTTCCATATCTTAGAGATAGATTTGAAAGTATAATCCTTAATGGTTAACGTGTAAAGTCGGGATGGTTAGACTAGTATAAAATATTTTGCTGTTCCAATAATCTCTAGTAATATTATGTATAAATGTGAAAGTAACTCTGTCTGTCTGTCTGACGCTCTTTCACCGCTGAACTGAATTTGATGAAATTCTGTATGAAGCAAACTTAAACTCCAAGAAAGGACATAGACTACTAGCATTTATATATCTGTAGATTGTTGAGTAAAGACTCAAATGTAATATAGTTATAATGGAATGGCATTTGCAGTTACTTTTGTATATATGTTTGCGTGAATGATTAATTAATTATAAATCGTTATAGCATTGTGTAGTGATTCGATTATTAAGTTGCGTAACTACCAACATTAACGTAATGGTAAAGTACTTAGTTATAATAGTTGTGGTAGATGATTCAATTTTGTAAGTTTATTATAAAAATTAAAAAAAATATATTAAGCTAGTATTTATATTTCATAGTCGAAAGAATATTGTTCTTGTATATATTTCCAAAGAACTGAAAAAAATGTATACAAATACATTTCAAATAATAATATCAATTTTTTTATTTATTCTTGAATTCCTCATATTCTATTTTGTTTCATAAAAAATAATTGTTATAGAAATGTTACTTAAACTAAGAAAATTATGAAACTCCGCAAATTATTTCACTTTTAATTTTCAAGTGGCTCATAAGACGTAATTATGCGCGTGTCCTGCTTAAATATTTAAAAAAAGATCATTACATTATGTTACTAATGAAGACACACGTAAAAAAATATTATTCAACATTTTTATGTCTTCTTTCGTAAAATAGTTTCATCCAAATTATCAATTAATTGCATCAAAACTATAAAACAGTCCAATGACGTATTAGACTACACTAATGATACTTGTATTTTGCAAAAATAAACATAAATTACATTTATTCGATTTAAGATATATATCTCAAGAAATATCGAAAATATTTGTATTTTGCTTTATTACCTCACAAAGAAACACAGACCATCCGTACGAAACAAGATATCGATACACTAAGACACAAAACACATATTAAAACAAAGATTAAACTTAAATATCCCTTTTAAAACTTAAAAACAAGTAATATAGTTGTTTTCACATTAACTGATCACTAAACTTGAAAAAAGAACGCGCGCGCTTACGTGAAGTCTCAGCGCGATACTGGCCTCTGATTGGTAATAGCGATTAAAGCGCGGGAATGCACATGTCAATGTTTTCCGAACGGGTTTTTGTGGCCTGTATGCAAATATTTGGATTGTGCAATATTAGTGTATTAGCTTATTATTTCGAATTTATTTATCCGAATTTTATTATAGAAATATAATAATAACATATACATCTTAATTTTATCGTACTTTAAAAAAATATATAAAGTAAAAGCGCAAAATTCAATTTTTTTTTTATATTATTTAGGCACGTGTACAATGTATTTGGAATCAAAATCATAATATACTAACAATTTCTCGAAGACCCTGAATACTTATTAAAACCAATTATATCGGTCAGCATTACATACATTTACATAAGTCAATAGATTTAACATGAAAGGTTTTTATATTTATTCCAAGCGCAGTAATTGAAAGCGCTACAAAGTGACAGCTTGCAAAACAGTATTACTATGTTAAATCGTTATTCGTATATACTATACGAGTATTTATTAGATTACAATAAGGAGTATTTTTGCGTAAACAATTCGTATACTTTATATTTTTTAACTGAACGAAACGCACATGCAGGTCGTGACTCAAGCTGCTCAGCTGGAATATTAAGCAGTTGTTCATACAACTTTTGTCTCTTTATTGTCTACACTTTTCTATTTGGGCTTCGTTAACACTTAACTGAATTTTAATATATTTTTAACTAGGCATTCAAATGTATACTAAATAAATACACAGATTATATAAAGTACGTTATTTCATTTTATTACAGGTGTGAATTAAAAAAAAAACAATACTATAAAAATGCTTGCCCTAATGGAAGTTATACATCGGAAATTGAAACATTTGGAAAACATGAGGTAAGCTAGTAAAACATATATTGTTAGATTTATGTGTATATTTTTTAGAGGCAATAAGATTTAGAATTAGTCTTTAGTAAAGGCTTGAGTTGTTTGAAATAGAAAAACAATTTGATTTAATTTTTAGAAAATTGTCAGGAAATAAAGTTGAATTTAAGGCCTCGTGTGCTGACGAGTTGATACATATTTTTTGCGTCCGACTTCTCCGTTATTTGATAAAAAAAAAGATGTTTAATTGCTTGATTTATTGTAACCTGACATTTGACGTGTTTGCTACTTAGCAAAAAACCTTTGTAAGAAAGAAGATAAAAGACTTATAAATACTTTAATTATGATTGAGCCGGCCACTTTATTTTTTATATCTTGAATAAGTATTGAAAAAAAAAGGACAAGCTCCGACTTACACGTGAAAAATATAAAAGGTATTAATAAAAAAAAGTCATGTATTGAACAATATAAAAATACAGTTAGTTGATTACTTTTTTTTTAGTAACTTAACAACTATGAAATATAACATCAAAAAATTTCTAATTTAAAAAAAAATGAAGATAATATTTTTTTTGACAATTATATTCTAGGCACTGATTATAATTTAAAGGTTCGTAGTTTTCGCTATTCATTCGTCGTGTAATTGTTTACTACCTATCGTTCGATTGTCATCATTATACGCATTTATCAGTGTCTCCATGTTTAGCGTGATGAAGGTTAGAATAGCATCCTTCGCCGCATCCACAACTATTAATGAATCATTAGTTTCTCACGAAACACAATGTCGTTATGGTAGCTCGCTGCGTTCTGTCATTACATAAGTACATTTAACTTTTTTTACATCCTTATTTAGCGGGATTAAGACACATTTTCGAATGAACAATAAAACAAACATTAGAAAAGATTACTATTTGTACGTAGGTATTACAACTAACGCAAAGAACGCCCCAACAGTACCTTGAGGTCGAAAATGGTAATGTTTTTAAACAAAACGTCAATCACTTCCTTTGTTTAAGTATTTTACTATGAGAACCGAATTTAAACGGACACCATTTTTGTTTCGTTTCAAGGATCTCTAGTTAGAATGGCGTACCGACGGCATGTACTTCAAGTAAACTACTTATTTCCTGTTGCTGAAACAGGGGATAAAATCAATTTACGTAAGTATGTTTGAATGATTATTTAGATATTTTAAACGTTGGTTGGCTAAAGCCGGCATCTATCGATTAAGACCTTAATAGAACGAATAGTGATATTTCTAGTATTCGCCAATGCAGCTCCTCAAATGTGCATTTAGAATATAACAAAAAGTTAATTTTGGCTGATTATTGACTATTTAGTTCACAATCATTATTTATTTGCTCGGAAATGAATATCAGATTCTGTACAATGGATAATTTAATATTTACATATTAATATATAGGCAAGATCCTCCTCTTATCATCATCCTCCTGCCCTTATACCAATTTTATTTTGGGGTAGCGCAGCATGTCTCCTTCCAAACTTCTCAGTCGGACGTCATCTCACAAGTTACATTTTTACTAACCATATCATCTTTCACACGATCCATACATCGTTTCTTTGGTCGTCCTCTACCTCTAAATCCGTCCACGACCATCTCCAAGACCTTCCTCACAGTATGTTCCTCATTCCTCGCAAAACATGCCCAATGCATGGGCATTGCGCATGCTGTCACTTAGTTTTCATATTCATCCTTATCAATATGAAAATAAATTGAGACCAGATAATATTAGAAAATAATCACTTTATATTACAAACAAATTTACAATGCTGTTATTTACAGTAATAATTAATGTCCTATCATGGAACCCGAGCATCCAGGGGTACTCAAGGGCTTTCCAAAAAGTACTCTTTTAATGAATAATACCATTTATTTATTAATTTAGTCATATTGATCATCATATTGATTTGCGTAAACAAATTAAAAAAAAGATACTGACAATCTTATCTTACCTGAAATATAATTGAATAATAACTGTTAATGTAATACCGCCTACATATTTTAAAACAACATTAGTTTTCTTGATAAGTACAGTACAGTATCAACCTTAACCTCATGCTCGCTGTGGGCGCATATTTCCACGTACATGATGGTACACCTGTCTTCGTCCTACGACTGTTGACTCATGATGAATAACTGGCTTGACTGTTGAATCACAGCAACTTAGAAAGCCTTGTGTATTTGATCTTGAAGCTCGGTTATCATTTTTGTTACTTAACCAAGTTGTCAATTTTTATTTCATTAAGAAATGTTAGAGAGCCGAGATGGCCCAGTCGTTAGAACGCGTGCATCTTAACCGATGATTGCGGGTTCAAACCCAGGCGAGCACCGCTGTTTCAAGTGCTTAGTTTGTCTTTATAATTCATCTCGTGCTCAGCGGTGAAGGAAAACATCGTGAGGAAACATGCATGTGACAAATTTCATAGAAATTCTGCCACATGTGTATTCCACCAACCCGCATTGGAACAGCGTGGTGGAATATGTTCCAAACCTTCTCCTCAAAGGGAGAGGAGGCATTTAGCCCAGCACTGGGAATTTACAGGCTGTTGTTGTTGTTGTAAGAAATGTTAAGATTCGACTCGATGCGATACAGCCCTAGGAATCTGTAAATCTGCTAGTAAAAATTAAACCGACTTCTAAATTAGAAATAGCTATTGAACTAGAAAAAAATATAAATATCCATGATGATTAATGCTGACCACTACTATCCTTTGAACTGTCAGTGTATCCAGTTTATCCTTTAGCTCGATATATTAACGAATACTTTCTAATTTTCACATACATACCTGTTATATGTATGTGTCACTTAAATGTCACTTGGTGGTAGGGCTTTGTGCAAGCCCGTCTGGGTAGGTACCACCCACTCATCAATTATTCTACCGCCAAATTACAATACTCAGTACTGTTGTGTTCCGGTTTGAAGGGTGAGTGAACCAGTTTAACTACAGGCACAAGTGACATAAC
Source organism: Vanessa cardui (assembly GCF_905220365.1). Lineage (NCBI taxonomy): Eukaryota > Metazoa > Arthropoda > Insecta > Lepidoptera > Nymphalidae > Vanessa > Vanessa cardui. The sequence goes on along the minus strand of NC_061144.1, from coordinate 7,999,060 downwards.
ATCTTAGTTCCCAAGGTTGGTGGCACATTGACGAAGTAAGGGATAGTTAATATTTCTTACAGCGTCATTGCCTATGAGTGATAGTGACCACTTAACATCAGGTGGCCCATATGCTCGTCCGCCAACCATACACCATATAAAAAAATTCTTACTTATTTCATAGGTTTTATATATAAGAAACAATTATTATCAAAGCCTCATTTGCAAATTATTTAATTTGGTTAAATTAAAAGTACCTGATAATACATGCTCACCACGGCCCACCGCACCGTAAAAATAACTATTTCATTCATTGCCAATACGCCATCCACCCTGAGAATTAAGCTCCTGTTACACTGGTTCAGACATCCTCCCAAGGGAACACAACAATGAGGATAAGAAACATTTAATTATAATGAATATTCAAATATTTATTACGTCTTATGTTAGTTCTCAAAACCTTCAATCAGATAACAATTTGAATGAAACAAAAACGCATTGATTTAAGGTCAAAAGGAAGTAATGTATGAACAAGAGCTATAAAAGCTACCATATCGGTTGCCCACGTAATGAGCCCAGCTACGTGACGGGTAATGATTATTGCATTTCTGTCGTACCGTTGAAGCTTCTAAATAACGAAGTATAACAGACTATACTATAATCCTAATACATCCATCAACGGATATTCATGCTCAAGCAAGATCATTATTGCTGATAATTACGACGCGTTTTGTTAGTCATTAGAATTGGCACCCAAAACATGCCCTAGAGTTTGGTAAAGGTGTAACTCAAAATGTCTACGGTCTGAGACCAGATAAAATATAATTACTAATTCATTGATGCCAATACGGACAAGACTGGAACCAAGCCAAGGGTTAGTTATTAAATTTATATACGCCATCTTATTTCATGATTTATGGGTGAACTTTTAACGGAAAAATATAATATTCTCAACTTTCGCAAGTAATAACAAATGTATATTGTTATATCTAGTAGGGATTAATAGATATCGAAGCCATTCGACCGATTAACGTGAAAGTTTTTACATCGAGGTTACAAGAGGTGTTACTATGATAATTGTCGTTGGATATTGCTAAGTCTACTCTATATAATATTCTATATATAATAAAATACGTTTGCTTGTAGCATATGAGCTCTGTAGTCAATAGTCACTACATAATGAAAAACAAAGCTTCCCTCGTCTGTTTGTCCATATTTATCCTTTATTTCTTTCGCAACTGATTTTGATGCGGTTTTTTTAATAGATAAGAGTTACAAGAGGTTTATATATATAATGAAACAACTATTTGCTACACATACGAATATATTTATAAGTGACATATATGAATTACAATAATATTATAATATAGAAAAAATACATTGAATTTTAACGGTTCTGTCAAAGAAGGTAAAGAAGATAAGTACGGGCCTTAGTTAATATTCATTTCAACTGCAAAGATGCGACTTTAACAGTTTGCTTGAATTTCAGATTCTGATTTTTTTTTAAATAAAATACAATTCAAGATTGAACGTTCGTGTATTAAAAAATATCTCCATATATGATTTATTAGTATATCGATTTTATATTAATTTTAGTCGAGGATATTAAAATACAAATACATTCTTATAATTAAAATTATATAACATTAATAGAAAGTAATTGTTAAAGAAGAGACACGATATAATAGTATTTAAAATATTCTTTAAATTATAATCCTTTCACTCGGATAGAAAGATTACAGCAAAAAAATATATTAAAAATTAGTTTTAGTTAAAAAATATGTTAATATGTTGCAATTATAATAATAAAATATGATTAAATCATTTTAAAAGTTACCATAAAAGTAAAGTACGAATACAAATGTTACAAGTTGTTAATTTCAATTGAAATTACAAAAAAAAATTTAAAGAAATAGTAACAATATATAATATATTCAGTAGTAAGTCGTGTGGCAGAAAACACTAATAATAATAAAACGTTAATACAATTAATAAAAATTGACTGAACAAGAACGAATGAGTGAATATTCAATTCAGTAAATATATTTTTTTATTGAATAGTTTCTATTAAATGTTTCCAATACGAAGTAGATTCGATAACTTTCATATAAATACCTTAACTATAACCAAATACAATTTTTAAGTAACTATTGTTGTACTCGTTAATTCAATCGAACGAAAAAACGAAGATTAATTTTTTTATTTTTAATCTATTTTAAATTTGATCATTAAAGGTGTCCAAGAAACTGTTAAATGCGGATCAGAAATCAGTAAATATATAAATCTGATAAAATTTAATATTAATAATAGAAACATACATTTGAATATATTTACTAACATACAAGCGGTCGAGGTGAGGTAAGTGAACATTTGTATGCATTAATAACTATGTCACTTACTATAATAATGCACAAACTACGATGCAAATAGATACGATGACAAAACACCAATCACATGAAACATCAAATCGAAAATGGAATCAAAACATTGACATAAAATGCGAATAGTCAATTCATTAATATCGAAACGATGTATACAATACTTTTTAGATCTTAAAACATAAATAAACTCTCAAAAAATATTATACAAAATAGGCTCACTCTCGTCAACGCTTCATAATCTGTTACAATTAAATCATAGATTAAAAATAATAATAATGAAAGTGAGCCCCTTAACACACTCTGATAACAGCTTTTAACACTTGTTGTTCCTAATAATCCTCCACATTCCCTTTATTATCACTAGAAGATGCATAAGTACAACAATTTCGATCTAATTCTAGGCAATTCGGTTAGCTATATTCCATTAGCACATGCGCAGTGACAACGTTCGATTCAAATGAATACCTCGAAGAAATATTGAGCAAAAAACTTAAATGAACGAGATAGCATTTATTATTTTATTGTCAATTGATAATACAACAAATAAAACAATACATTCGATCTTCAAAGTTTTTTTTTTCAGGTATATTACGAGAAACGTTTAGAAATCTGTAAATATATTTTTTAATATAGCAACATTGTCACAGCGTGGCATAATGAATAGTACAACAAAGGGCATAAGCTTATAATTATAAGCACTAAAGTTCGTCGTCGTTGATATCGTAAAATTCGTTACTAATTAATTAAGGTGGGTTTAAAAATGTTCATGCCCTTCGTTTGTTAATAGTTTTGGAAGAAATCAGTTAACCAGCTAACGTTTATTTTACTTCACATTTACGGCTTTACTTATATTTTACGCTGAGGGAATTAGTTAAACAATGATGTCTTCTTCTTTCAAATATCAAATCAGTAATGATAGAAAGAGATAAATCTATGTTTGATCAGACCATACAATGTTTACAAGTAAAGCCGAAAATGTTTTTCCATTTTACTTTGCTATAGAAAAGTTATGCATTTGAAATGAGAACGAGCGATATGTTATACTATTTTCTGTCAACTGATTCATCCAATTACTCTTATTTTTCACATTGTTTATAAAATTAGCTGAACCGAATCAAGTTGTTTCACAGCCTTATTGAAGTCTTGGTTGTTAAGTCTCTGCCACATTTGGAATCGAGGTGAGTACGCAAAACTATTACATCTTTGGTGGTTTTCGAATTAATATTAATAATAGAGATGCGTACCGTCTTCAAAACAATGACGATATAACAAATGGGTAATATTTTTAAAGCTGTTTGTTTTGGCAGAGACGAAATTATTAAAACAAGAGGCGGGAATGTATTTCCTTTGTTAATGTTCTTAAAATACGGTTGTCATTTGTATTTATATCACATTTTATTATACATATGTCAGTTGTCAAGTATGGCTGTCAAAACAAAAGTGGTTATATATTTGTTACGGGAACAGAGATCAATTAACTTCTTCACATTTAAATTATGGCTATTTTAAAAAGGTAAATATATGTATTTATTTTATGTAAGGCTATCATTAAACTCTTATATTATTCATATAGATTTGATATTTTGATATTATACAGGGTGTAGTAATAAATATCTTTGTACGCTATCCACTTTTGCAATGACCGCCATTGTTGTTCTTAATATTATTTTGTAATACATATTATGTTCTTATTTGATCTAAGCCTCTTCTATTTGTTCTCAGTCTCAGGGAATGTATGTTGGTAAGTCTCTTCGTTGCCTTACAAAATATGTTCTTCGCATCGAACTTTTTATAAACATCTTAAAAAATATTTGAAGAAACCATTGTTTTTTTTATTATTATTATTTCAAGTAATTTAGTGAGTTTATTTATCTAAAGTACTTAGTACTATAACCTACTTGAAGCAATTTCTTTAATACAATTAAATTGGCCTAGTAAAGTGATTTTCGATTACAATAATTATTTAGCACAATTCGATATTACAGGAATCGAAGGTAAATGTACGAATATATATATATTTTTTGTACACTATCGTTAAAGGCATACTTTCGAATAATTGGGTTTATACTTAAGATCACAATGTTTGTGCGTGACTATGATTTATATATTTATTATCAATTTTTTGCACTCCTTGTATTATTACTGAGGGAAGCTAAAGCCGTTTCAATGTGTTTTAGTCAGTGTATTTATAAACGCAACCGTGTAGCGCTGGGGACGGACTATATGTGACTCCACTGAAATAAAACTTTACAAACATCGGCTAATTCACGATACATACAAGGTAGTGCGTTTCGAATTTGAATCGTTCGTATGAAATAAAATGTAATTTCAAGATTTTCTTCACTCTCGTGGTCGATAATGTAACGATAAATGCAATGTCTTTTAATAATTGTTAAAAAAATTACATTGTTTCCTACAAAGTCGTGTATTAGCTTAAAACGATAACACCCTATTCAACATTTAAGTTCCCTCGGAGAAAAACTAGTCTCGTCGCAGCAACAGAGTGGCACGTATGATAAAAATAACTGTATTTTATACAGTTTCTGAGATTATTATTCTCTTAAAGCTATAGAGTTGATATAAATTATAATATGTATTTTTGTAATACTTCGTTACATTTTGTGCAATTCGATCTTTAATACCGCAGGTGAACGCGTTATTTTATATAATATATGTACAAATGTCCCACGGTTCTGACTAGATGTTGCGAATTTCTAACACCACGCCAAGTTACAAATTACAGTTTATCTCATTTTAAGCCTCATTAATTCGAACCTCAGCCATCGTGATCATTTAAAAAAAAATATTATTTCACCCGCGAGTAATAAAATGGCGCGAAATTAAATAAATTATATATAAAAAAAAATAAAACATTTAACATTGGTTTACATATCCAAATAAGTCCAATAAATATTATAAAATGGCCACATATATTTATGGGTGTGTGAATATTGTTGTAATAGTAAGTAGTTTGAATATATTTTAGCTTTTTTTACTATTTATAAAAAATGACGAAGACTAAAATGACAAGATACTATGAAAGAAAACCAGTACTAAATTCCATTTGTCATATATATAAAAACTACAAGACTGAATAATTTCCTATTAAAATTTGTAATATAATTAGTCTATACCTAATTTTTAATCTCTGAAAACGAATACTGTTGGATTTTATTTACCAAATATAGTATTTATTTGTTTTTAACCTTTGTAAAGACAATATCAGCTGAACCGTTTCATACAACCCTTGGCGTGGGAATTCTAACTTTTTTTTTAATTTTTATCATGACTTTTAACTACGATAAATTCGTATTTTTGAGAGATGTTGCCAGTAAACATATCATTCGGCGTTTCTCAATATTTTTTATACATATTAGAAATTACTAGGAAACTCTATTTTCTTCGAAGTTCTATAATTTAATCTGTACTCATAAGAATGTCGTTAACTAAATTTTTGCTACCTTTGATATGATAAAAGTTTAAGATAGCACATCACTCTATTCATTAATAATAGAACTTTTTAGTTACAACAATTAATCAATTAATGTTATACCATAGACAAATTTATGACTACAGATTGAATATATATTTATACATATACACTCTGTTAGTAATTTGGTGAAAATTGACTTTTACTATGACTTTTTTATGTCATATTATTTAAATTTGTAATATATATATAGGATACAATTTTCACTGCTTTTTTTTTAAAACATTTTTCTTCAAGTTCAAAACTTAAGCTATTTACAAGCGTAAAACATCTATGAAGGTTTCGCGTTTTCCCTAAGTGCATGTTTAATTAATGTGAACTGTTTAAACTTTATTAGGTCTCCAGTAAATTCTAGATAAAGGAACTTTTGCAAATTAAATATTCCACTAATAGTTATGAGAAAATGCAATTTAAAAAAATACAACATGAATATTCGAGAAGAAATCGTTTAGGCCTAAAGATATCGATTTTTTTTTAAATATTGCATATTACATACTTTAAAACAATATTTTAGGAGAAATTATCTAAAAAACGATACACAGACGTAATCGACACATCTCTAACGATATAATTCTTATATCTAAACATTATACCCAACAATTAATTTTGATTTGAGAACCCGAAACCAATTATTGATTGAATATCATTCAATCGAGAATATCTTTTTAATATTGATGTTTTAAAATGGCGAATAATACCGGTCGAGAAGTAACTGGCATACATTTTTCGTATAAAAAAGTTTAAGTTAACCGACTTCGGAACAAACTACACTTTATTTCCTCGATCAATATCCACAGCTGTATAGATCTTATTAGCTCTTCTTCCTTATGTTATTCTTTTAATACATAAATATCAAAAAGATACCTAAAATTACAAGTTGTAATGCGACAAACGTCGCTTCGTGATCAGGCTTCATCGCGGTTGAAATGACACCGATGTCAAATATTTCCAGTAAGTCTCACTGACCTGAGTGATACTTTTATATTAAGATCTTACTACAGTCCGTTGCTGGTAACCGCTGATAAAACTGCATCTTCGCTCTGAGATTATTTCCGGAGTCCATCCTAAAACCTGTGATTAAAAAAAGGAAAATGTTAAAAATGTAACTAAAAAATTACACTACTCTTACTACACTTACGTGCGCAGGGTGGGGGAGACACTTATGTGCGCAGCGTTGAGTAGAATCACGTGCGCAGGGTGGGGGGGGCACACTTAGGTGCGCAACGTTGAGAAGAAAAACGTGCGCAGAGTGGGGGACATTTACGTGCGCAGCGTTGAGTAGAATCACGTGCGCAGGGTGGGGGGACATTTACGTGCGCAGCGTTGAGTAGAATCACGTGCGCAGGGTGGGGGGACATTTACGTGCGCAGCGTTGAGTAGAATCACGTACGCAGGGTGGGGGGACACTCACGTGCGCACGGCGGGGCGCAGGCTCTCGCGCAGCACGTAGTCGATGCGGTGCGCGAGCGTGGCGCGCGGGCGCAGCGCGGGGTGCAGGCGCTCCCACAGCGCCGGCGACCACTCGAACTCCGTGTACGAGTTCACTTGCTGCGGGTTGCACGGCATTAGGAGAAACGTCATTCATGATGCTATACTAAATCTATGCTATTAAATTTCAAAATCTTGGTAAGCATATGTAATAGTAATAGCTAGTTTTCGGACAAGTTGCACACACACAAAAACATGTACGCACGCACGCACGCACACACGCACGCACATACATGTATATAGATAGCGCACGAGTTGAATGCAGTCGGGGCGTGAGGTAAAGAGCGGGAGCACCTCCCCCGCCGTCCGCACGCCCCTCCCCGCTCGCCCGCACTGTAGTGTTGTTCCATCCTTGACAGCTATCGTACGCTTGCCGTGTTACCGCATTATTATTGTTGAAGTAATAAGAAAATTATTGGCAAAGAGATGGATTGATTGTAGATACTATTGATCGATTTATAATTGAAGTCAGCGACGGTGAGGATAGTTACACCGATTCAACCATGTGTGAATCTGATGATAATAATAATAAATAAATTTTTGTGTTTTTTTTTTATTTCGTTTTGTGAAATAATTAATAAAAATATATGATCAGTATTATTTTGCCTTTTTTTCATTATGCTAACATAGTGAAATTATCGATATTAATTACTCACAATATAATGAGTATTTTGGTCATCAATTATAATTAGGTCACAGCACTATCGAATTCCTGAGCTCTGCATTCAACTCGTGCGCTATCTATACATACAAACGCTTGGCCCTTTGTAGTAGTGGTGCAAAAAGCTTCATCAAAAGTATAACACCTCGCCTCATTGCCTCCACTGGTGACAGGAGGGCTGGTTCGTTTTTTGCCCAGAGGATCGGAATTGCGATTCAACGGGGAAATGCTGCTATCATTCTTGCCACCATTCCACGCGGTCAAGATTTATGCAGTAACTAGTTTTAGTTCATATTTGTATATCTATATATTTAAGCATTTAATGTTGTTAATTCTTATCTTAATAAAGATATTACATTACTTTGAGACAGAAAAAAAAAAGTATACATATATGATAGTCCAAATAATGCCAACTGTTATATATTAAGAACCAGATGCTAAATTAATTAATTTGCGGTTGCTGTGCGCAGTATGTGGTTATAGGGCCGCTTTTTTTCGATCAGCATTAATTTATAATCCAGTATAAAAAAAAAATGTTTGGTTTTTAGAATAATAAGTGTATTATACTCACTTGTATATATTCAGGATCGAGGATTTTCTGGGTATCAGTGGCCAGCACTCGTACCATGTGATCGCTGCGTGTCGCCGTCGTGAAGCGACTCTGTCTGTCGTATATGGCAGATATTTCCAGATCCTGTAGAGACCTACGGAGGCGAACTATGCCTAGAAGATCGTATTGCCACACCCAGTAACCTGAAAATGCATTTTTTTGTCCAATATAATATTAAATTGATTCGATTTTGTTTTTATACATTCAAGCAACATTACAGCATTATAATTGCAACAAAAAATTATATCAATGACATAAAATATAGTATTTATTTAGGAAGTCTTATACAATTCCACATTTATTGATTTATTATTTAGCACTTAGTGATTTTACTCACCATGTATGACAAGTCTCTTTAATTGAGTGCACTGCCAGCATAGCAATATAATCGGATTCACGTTAGACATGGTGAACTGAAATAAACAAAATATGTACAGACATAATTCATTCATTCATTTGTTCTTAAATATTTATTGAAAATATTATTATTTATATAAAATATATGAAATTTCTTCTTGGGATGCTTTGGGATAACATCTGTGGGACTCTTCCCTTATCACGGTAAATTTTGTTTGCAGATATGATATATTAAAACTTGACTTTTATAAAGTTAGTATTTTTATTAAAAACAAATAGGTTTTTTTGTAACAAAGACTATGTATTGGTAATAAGTGACAATTAGTAGTAAGAATTTGGTTATCATACTAAGTCTATGCTATTAAATTTCAAGATTTTGGTAAGCATATGTAATAGTAATAGCTAGTTCAAAATGCTTTGCACAAAATGCACACACACAAAAACACGTACGCACGACGCACGTACACACGCAAGCACGCACGAACGCACACACGCAAGCACGCACGCACGCACACTCGCTCGCACGCACGCACACACGCACGCACGCACGCATGCACACACACACGCATACACATACATATATAAGTATAACATAAAAATGATCATACCTCTGTGGGTTCCCTGTGATGTTTGATAATCCTGCCGCAGACGTCGACAGTGTTACCAGGGGAATCGATCCAAACGAACTCGCGTATCGTCTCCTTGTACATGAGCACGACGCGTTGGAGAATACCCACGTGTAACTGGAGAGGGAATTGAATTACCTCACATTATATCGACACTTAGTTTTGGAACTTGCAAACACGGTATTCAAAGATGTTTAACATATTATTATAGCTTATCGGTTCTAGATGGATCACATTACTCACATCACATAAAACATTATTATTTTCTTAGGAGCTGGGATGGCCCAGTGGTTATAACGCGTGCATCTTAAACGATGATTTCGAGTTCAAACCCAGGCAAGAACCATTATATACACGTGCTTAATTTGTTTTTATAATTCATCTCATGCTCGGCGGTGAAGTAAAACATCGTGAAGAACTCCACATGTGACTAATATCATCTAAATTCTGCCACATGTGCATTCCTCCAACCCGCATTGGAAAAGCGTGGTGGAACATGTTCCAAACCCTCTCCTTAGTGGGAGAGGTGGCCTTAGCACATCAGTGGGAAGTCTAAATGCTGTTATTGTACCAATACATTAGCAGATACACTAAAATTATGAACAATTTTTGTAATACACGAACATAGAAACTAAAATATAGTCACTCACCGTTTCACAGAATAGAACCTTCAATGAGAACAACGGTAGACCCTCAATGAAAACTTCCTCGATTACCATGTTCATCATGCAGTGTGGGACTGTTATCTGTGAACAAAGCAGATAGTATAGACGGAATCCAGATTTCTTCGAAATTTTGGTGCCTAAAATAAATGCTAACAATTTGTATGTAAAAATTATAAAAAAAATTAAGAAATCATTTTGATTTTAGAGAGAAGGAAACTAGTCGTGTTCTATAACATGACCGGGTAGATTCAGTGTTCTTCATAAAATAATCCAGGGCAAAATTGAGGAAGAGAGTAGCGTTAGCAGAAAAAAATTGCTTCGAAATATACAGATTGTATGTTACACAAAATTGGTTTTAACTTTCAATTGTGAAGTGGAACAAGATGAAGAAGAATGTTTTTTTCGATATTTCTATCCATTGTTATTATTTTATTTAGATTTTGCTAATCGATACTTTATTAACATTTACTTGATCGCGTTATTGTGAGGAAGGCCTTGAGCATGGATGTGGATGGATATAGAGGTAGAGGACGACCAAGGAAACGATGGATGGATTGTGTGAAAGACGATATGGTTAGAAATAATGTTACTTGTGAGATGACGTCTGACAGAGAAGTATGGAAGGAGAGACATGCTGCGCCGACCCCAAATAAAACTGGGATAAGGGCAGGAGGATGATGACTCGATCACGTTAATACCTTACGGCAATACTTCACTACAATATGTGATTCAATAAATTTAAAATGATTTTCTTATATGCAATTTTAGATGTAATGTTACATCCCATGATTGAATATATAAATATAATATAATGCTCGATAAATATGTATATGTGTGGAAGGGTTTTTTTCTAACAATACTAACCCAAACAAAAATGCAAATCAAACAGACTTTTTGTATTGGAAGTAATACTATGACCATGAAATATGCGAGTTTGCAAAAGGTATAGTATGACACAACATAGATGTATCATCGGCAAAGTTCGTAAAACCGATCACAACCGAATTAAGTACGCTAGATCAAATTATCAATATTTATTTCGCATGCGAATATGATCTTTACACAAACGTAATAACTTGTAATATCATATGACTTAATATATTCGTCAATTTGGCGCGTCGTTTACATGCACTTGTTTTCTCTGACGCGTGAATCTATAGCGACGAATAGCGTCAAATGGCGCGATAGGGAGCTATTTCTATTGGTCGTGTAAATCGGCAGTAATCGGTTTTATAATCATTTCATTGCATTTTCCGATGCTACATCTAATTTGTGTCGAACTATACCCTCTTACCTTTGTTTAATAATAATACTTACAACGATCAAAGTCACCCGTAGGTTTCGGTTCGCGTAGTTCCAATCAACGAGGGGTAGGTTCACGGGCCGCTTTTGTCCAATATTCAGCGTGAGGTCTGTTATTTGACCCATCTGGCTCAGAGTCTGCAGTGTCGGCGTACTCATTAGGTCAAAATCGAAGATTAATTGCTGAAATATTAAAAAAAAAATTAAGGCCATGTTTATATCTACTATATATGGGAATATCAATTTAAACAATGATATTCTAATAAACAGATATGTTATATCCATACTAAATAACAGAAAAAAGTGTGCCGCGCCGGGGACCGTTTATTTTAGTTTATTTTTACATTTCGTTTAAAGTAAAAAGGATAGCTTGATAAAAACAATAGGTAAAAGGGATAACTAGATGTTTTAATTACGCAAAACGTATTATTACGTAATTATGATGTATTATAACGTATTACTACGTAAAACGACTAAAGAAAAACGTCCCAATTAGGACGTTTTCTAGTCTTCACTTTTTGCGCGTTAATAACATATCTGTTTACTAAAACATCATTGAATTTAAATTATTGGCCTGACAATTTCTCGTTCTAGGTATAAGTAATGTGAGATCGATATTTAAAACGTTCCTTTTAAACTTGAATATAAATTTTATATTATTATCATATAGGGATTAAGGTTTGCTCTTGAAATAATATTTTTGCTTTTTGGATATGCTGGTAGGGCAACGCTCTCTATATATTCTCTCGCTGGCTAGAATTTTAAAAAGAAAATTAACCCAGTGTAATTACAGGCACAAGGAATATAACATATTAGTTCCCAAGGTTGGTGGGACATTTGTTATGTAAGGACTGTGGTAACCGCTCGACATTTCGGCCTACCAATACCATAAACAAGTTTAAACATATACATATCATGATAGCATATTATAATATCAAAATTATTGTAGCTCTAAGGTGCGATTGTTGAATGTAATCTAATATATTATCGTATTACTCTTCATAATAGACTATTTGACTGGTTTTTATAATCCATTTTATATTATTTAGTAGAGGTTAAGGTACCCAGTAAAAGTAGATTTTTTTATTTCTAGTACATATTTGCCGAAAAATATCATATTAAAAATTACATATTTAAATAACGCCCGAAAACGCTACTTGGACAATATGGCGCCGCAATGGGGTCGGTGACGTCACTTTGCTGTATTTTAATCTGTGGTACATATAGTAGAAAAGCAAGGTTTACAAGAAAGTGAATTCATCATAATCCCGACCAATCAGGTGCGTTTTGTGTCACGTGACAAACGTTTGAAAAAATGCATTTTTATTGATGGATTTTTAGTAAATAACCATTTTTAAACTCATAATATACACTGATTACAATAATTCACAATTTATTTTTCGCATTGTCAAATAGCCTATTGCGTGATAGTCGGTTAAATACTCACTCGTAGTGAAGAGAATGCCATCAAACCAGCGTTGCAACGCGAAAATACTGTATCGAACGGTGAAACAGTGCTGAATGTGAGCGGTCTCGAATAGTACTCCACATATTTATGCTGAAATAATTATTAATAATTGTTTGTATTTTCATATTAAAAATAAATATTAGCAAAATTCGTTTAATCAATGGTTAAGATTTTTATTGATTAAACGAATTTTGCTTGCGAGCAGAGATGGCCCAGTGGTTAGAACGCGTGCATCTTAAACGATGAATGCGGGTTGAAACCCAGGCAAGCACCACTGATTCATGTGCTTAATTTGTCTTTATAATTTATCTCGTGCTCAGCGGTGAAGGAAAACATCATGAGGAAACCTGCATGTGACAAATTTCATAGAAATTCTGCCACATGTGTATTCCACCAACCCGCATTGGAACAGCGAGGTGGAATATGTAGGTGCCAAACCTTCTCCTTAAAGGGAGAGGAGGCCTTTAGCACAGCAGTGGGAAATTACAGGCTGTTGTTGTTGTTTAATCAATGGGGAGATTCTTGTCCTGTTTATTGGCCATCTTTAACATGGTTTATAGTCTAGATAGTATGTATAGCAGACTGCACTCTATATAATATTTGTAATTATATAATATAATTTGTGTGTGTGTGTGTGTATAAACCACCACCTAATGAATTTGTAAACGCTTGTGAAATTAACGATATAATAGTTCTGACAAAAAGACATTTTTGACTTATTTATCAGTTTAATTTCTTTTAAGTTTTTTTTGAGCTGAGATGGCCCAGTGGTTAAAACGCATGCCTCTTAATGATGATTGCGGGTTAAAACCCAGGCAAGCACCACTATATATGTGCTTAATTTGTGTTTATAATTCATCACATGCTCGGCGGTGAAGAAAAACATCGTGAGGAAACCTGCACGTGTCTGATTTGATTTGATCAAAATTCTGCCACATGTGCATTTAATCCCGCATTGGAACAGCGTGGTGGAATATGTTCCAAACCCTCTCCTTAATGGAAGAGGAGGCCTTATCTCAGCAGTGGGAAATTTATAGGCTGTTACTTTAAAGTATTTTAAATGAATTAAGTAAAAGAGATAGTGTTCTGGCAACAATCATAAAAGTAGAAGTGATTATAACTTTATCAAAATAATAAAGCTATTATCACAACAATATTTCTATACTGATTTATATAGAAACAAATACCGGTTCTTTTAGGTAAATCTATAATTTAAATTACTTTTGGCTTTGGAGATTTAATTTGAATAACTTACAGTGTATCTGTCGTTTTCGTTCTTCACCGGCGCCATGATAGAACCCAGTAAGCTGAATCTTTGTAAACAGTGAGAATTCTTAAACAGTAAACTCTCAGTGATGATTCTGAAAACAAACATTTTTTATGTTATTTTTTATGAATTAAATGCTAAAAGATTTAATAATTAAGACTCCCGATTTGAAATAACTTTGGAAATTAATTATTTGATACAATATATACAAATTATATATTAATATTTTGAAGTAACTTGTTCATAAATAATATTTATGTCATACTAGTTTGTTAGCGAAGTTCGCGAAATTTTGCGTTTATTCGAAAGATTATTTCATTTAATTGCAATTCACTTCATATTTTACATTCAATTCACATTGTAACATGGTAAAACCTTATTTAAAAGATTTTTTTTTCTCATACAGCCGTGCTCTAACCGGCCAGTACCTTTTTTATCGTTCCCTGAATTATTTTTTTATTAAATTGTAACAATTCTAATCTAGAATCTTCTTTAATTTTCTGCACATCTACGAACACTTCAACATGAGAACATAACTGCTTTAGGTACAAATGCCGTCCCATAAAATCACTGGGACAAAAATAGGCTTACGTTATTAATATATACGACTAGCGACCCGCCCCGGCTTCGCACGGGTGCAATACTGATACTAAACATACTACAGAATTTGTTTGCTTGCGACATCACATTATAAACTTCTACAATTATACGTTTTGGCATGTGTACCGTATATACATTCATGTCCACGTAGTAGAAAAATTACAAACAGACGACGACGGCCGCGTGGCGTGGGAAATTTGCAAAACGCAACGCAACATACACCCGATCAAGTACCAGTATAACCTGACCCCCAATTCATATCGACAACCACATCAGAAAGAGCTCAACTTAAGTTGGGCGCCTATATTTCCAAAACTTTGTATTATTTGCGTATAAAAAGTAGCCTAAGTTACGCCTTAGTACATTATAAATATAAATATAAACATGAGACAGCATCACATACATTACTCTGATCCCAATGTAAGCAAATGAAGCACTTGTGGTATGGAAATCAGAAGTAACGACGGTACCACAAATCCCAGACCCAAGACAACATAGAAAACTAATGGTAATCTACATCGACTCGGCCGAGAATCGAACCCGGGACCTCAGAGTGGCATACCCATGAAAACCGGTGTACACACAACTCGACCGTGGAGGTCGTCCTATTACCTACCCGCCAATGAAAGTCCTGTTCAAATCGGCCCAACCGTTCCAGAGATTACCCGGAACAAACAGACAGACAGACAGACAAAAATTCTAAAAATGTGTGTTTTGGTATGTGTACCGTATATAAAGACAAATGCACGTAGCAGAAAGCGGTTATTTTAATATTACAAACAGACACACCGATTTCATTTATTTGTATGGATTGTAATAACACTAAATTAGAGACAAATTATAACAAATGTGAAATCTGAGTCCTGCATATGTATATGCTACATCCACACATCTGAACAACAAAATCATACACGTTTTCCGTATCGTAATTACACTTATAATAGCTGTAGCCTGAATAGGTATATTACAAACATAAAAAATAATAGCTCTGATACTGTGATAATTATTTACCAACAATTATAACAGCATCGAGAAACTGCTGACGTCATACACACTCACCGATTTATTTTGGACGCTGATATGATGTTCTTCTGTTGAAGGTAAACGGGTCCGATAAATACTAATTCTTGCAAATTCTGTGTATCGAAGAATCTGAAAAGTAAATATGATTATTTTAATTAATATGTACTTTATATACCATTAGTTATGTCAGCGTGGTGATTTCGCTACAAAGTCTACGAAAAAAATGTCGTTTATAATTAT
Organism: Vanessa cardui; assembly: GCF_905220365.1. Classification (NCBI taxonomy): domain Eukaryota; kingdom Metazoa; phylum Arthropoda; class Insecta; order Lepidoptera; family Nymphalidae; genus Vanessa; species Vanessa cardui. The sequence goes on along the minus strand of NC_061144.1, from coordinate 7,982,903 downwards.
AAAAAAAAAATTAAAAACATTTCGTTAGGCTTGCATATAGGCGAAGTGTGTAGAGGTATCTAAAAACATTGGTACAAAATATAGACTAATCCGTTGACATTGAAGACAGCTCCGTAGCATTAGCGGTAAGAAAAGTTAGGCAACTAACTAATATGGTATTATTTCATGAGGCATATTAAAAAGGTGCTATAGATATTGAATCTGTTTTTATTACACAAAACAAAGTTCTCCGGTCTATTAATAATCATGGAGGTAGACTCCCTTCGGAATGTTTTACCAAGGTTTCCTAACTATCTACTTACAGTCGACTCACAAGATATTATAAACAACAATGTTATGTACATAGCGTAGCAGTATATATAATGTAAAGGCATCAAATATCTAAGATAAGCTTATAACGTCAAGTTTTCGTCTCCGCTGAGTCAATACTCCGTAGCAATAAAATTTCGCAGATATTTTTAACTTTGCCGGTTCATATAATCAAATCATTAAAAAATAAATATATAGAGATATTTTTTATTTATATTTGTTTATTTACACTCAAAATATAAAAACAAAAAATATGGTTTATTGAATTAAGTTTTTAAACAGCTAGCAATTAAGTCATATATATTTTTTTCAGAAATTAATCGATGTTCTAACTGATTTTTGTATTATTTCACTTTATACATATATATTTATAAAAGCGACTTCCTAGCAATGTATCACAAATGTACGAAAAACGGTAACTAGAGAGTTTCTTGCCGGTTCTCGGTTGAATCTACATTCCGATTCGGTGGTAGCTTTACTTTTATAGTTCTATTAAATGATAATTTAAAAGTGCCTACAAAAGCCAACATAAATAAAGTACATTTTGATGCAGACATTATTAATAATAAACGCATATTTTATTATATTACTATTATTGAATATTATTTATGAATTAAAAAGTAAGTCAGTGTAACTTCAATTCATGCCACGTGATAAAGCTGCGTGAAAAATGCAAATTGAACAATAATGTAATTAATTTAGTCATTTATGTAAGACACGTGAACTACATTCAAATACAATTTGTACGAAGTGAAACCGTTTAAATGTCGAAATAACTTTGCTTTTGTTTATTTTGTGTTGTTTTTTTTTTAAGAGGAAAAGTTATTCAGCGAAAATGAAACAAATTCAGACGACAATCTTTAATTTCGTTATTCTATAACTTGTTAATTTGAAATTTCTCAAACGTATTTGTGTTTTTATTGAATTCGTTCAAATTGGATATTTTACAATAAAAACGTAATTGGATACTTGACTATAAATAGATCGTGTTAAATAATTAATTTATTTATTATTACGAGAATAAATAACGTTTCTTAAAATTTGCATTAAAATATGAAATAAATATTTTACTTGTTTAGATTATCTTCTAATTCAATAAATAAATAAATATTGGACAACATCACATACTTTACTCGATCCCAATGTAAGTAGCTAAAGCATTTGTGTTATGGAAAATCATAAGTAACGATGGTACCACAAACACCCAGACCCAAGACAACATAGAAAACTAATGAACTTTTCCTACACCGACTAAACCGTGAACCTGGGACCACGGAGCGGCGTACCCATGAAAGCCGGTGTACACACTACTCGGTACACACCACGGAGGTCGTGAAAACATTTACAATACTCAATCGACCTTTCTTATTACTTCCGGATAAAGTTTCTTAACTGCCATTAAAGTCATGTATATACCATTCCAGGCGATCAAGATTCATACAGTAGCTAGTTTTAGTTCATATTTGTATATATTTAAGCATTTAATGTTATTAATTCTTATCTTAATAAACTATGTCTATATAAAGAATTACTGTCTCTTCATCAACTTTAGTTACACGAATATGCTCTTAATTTTTGGCAACACGGACCTAATTCCGGAAAGTATGGTAGATGTTGAAGGATACTAAGGCAATGCGGATTGCGTAGAGCGCAACATCCGATCGATAAGCAGGAGTTTTATTGTCAAGAAACAACACCGCCCAGTGTCAGTTTAAGGACACTTTTTGTTATTGTTTGTTATTGCATAATAATTTTCAGTATATGTTTTTGGCACGTAATCAATTATTTATAGTTGTTTACAAGCAAAAAGATATAACTCGAGCTTTGTATAAATTGGTTCATAAAATTAAAAAGTGCCAGATATTAATAAGACTCGGGCGGGTTCTATGAGCTTCAGATCTCAACGGCACCAACCTACCGTATTGTACACCTTAGTACAATACGGTTGGTCATTATTTTGATCTATCTTGTAGCATTCAGCCAGCGTTTGCAATGTGAGCGCAGAAAAAGTGTTTATTTACGACATCACCTTAAAAACCTATAGATTAACCACTGTTTCTCTACAATATTGTGCATATATAGATATAAACCTTCCTCTTGAATTAATCTATATATAGGAAAAAACCACACCTTTTCCTTTGCGTTAATTTTTATGGAATAGGTTGGCGGACGAGCATATGGGCCACCTGTGGTAAGTTGTTACCATCACCCATAGACAATGACGCTGTAACTATTCATAACTATTCCTAACATCGTCAATGCGCCACCAGCCTTGAGAATTAAGATGCTATGTCTTTTGTACCTGTAGTTACACTGACTCACTCACCCTTTAAACCGGAACACAACAATACTGCGTACTGTTGTTTAGCGGTAGAATGATTGATGAGTGGGTACCTACCCAGGCGGGCTTGCACAAAGCCCTACCACCAAGTAAATTTTAAATATCTAAGCATACATAGGAATAGACAGCGGTAAGCGACTTTGTTCAAATTCCTTTATTAAATATTATTACACTTACTTATTAGTCAAATTAAAATCTACCACCGGTTCAAAATAGAAAACACTCTGAGCTGAGAAAACCCGGCGAAAGAAACTCAGGGGGTCTTTTTTTATTCAAATTTATTAAATACACATACTGAATATGAATAGAAATATTTTATACTATGATGATATGGAAAGACATCAAGTTATTTTCTAAAGTTTTTAAACGTTATTCTAATGAACTGATTATGCATGTTATAGAAGTAAACTATATAAATTTTACATAAGCGATCGTTACAAAAGCAATACATGATTTGAATTGTTAAACGAATATCGTCAATATTACGAAATTTTACTTTAATCAACTTTCCATTGCGCAAGATAACAATAAAAATGCTACATAATGTAAACGAACTAACATTGGAAAAGAGTTATTTATAATTCTATTAACAGTTCAGACGTTTAAAAAACTATTTATTTACTCGTATTTTACTTTAGATAAAAAGTTAAATATGAAGTTGTCTAGTGCGCACGTGAATGTGAATCTTGAAATTTCGTTTAAATTACTATTCGTATAGTGAGTCGAGATGGCCCAGTGGTTAGAACGCGTGCATCTTAACCGATGATTGCGGGTTCAAACCCAGGCAAGCACCGCTGATTCATGTGCTTAATTGGTCTTTATAATTCATCTGGTGCTCAGCGGTGAAGGAAAACATCGTGAGGAAACCGGCATGTGACAAATTTCATAGAAATTCTGCCACATGTGTATTCCACCAACCCGCATTGCAGCGTGTGGAATATGTTCCAAACCTTCTCCTCAAAGGGAGGGGAGGCCTTTAGCCCAGCAGTGGGAATTTACAGGCTGTTGTTGTACTATTCGTATCCTGATCGATAGTAAAGAAATACATCATGTATAAGTCTACACATTTTTCGATATAAACTCTTACAATTAACTCTGTTTGTAAAATCATTGACCGATAGAAATCTGTAAAACGTACCTTCGTAAATTTCAAAATTTCTTGATATCAAGAATTACATTTTAGATTCGACTTTTCATCCAATAAACAAAACTTTCTACTCGAATAACAAAATGTTGATTCTAATTTGTTGCATGCTTAAATATGTAAATCTTCACCAGTGTCCTAAGAAACATCCAGATGAACCGTAATGATAACAATATTTTATCAAAATCGTTCAAACCGATTAGGAAACAAGCAACGAGAATATGTACCGAAATCTACATTTGTAATAAAAATGTTTGTTTGTGTATGTGGTACATATACCTAAATAAAAATGTTTGCTGGAATGGCTGAACCGATTTTGACGGGACTGACACTAACTGATAGCTGATGTAATAGGGATTAACTTAGGCTACCTTTACTTTAGAATCATTCATAAAATTTCAGTTTCATTGAAACACGCACAAAGTTGCGGACAGCTATTTTCCTTTATAAAAATAGCAGTTTGAAATTTATCACCCTTGATATTTGATAAAAATAACTTCACTGTTATATTACATTATATGATATATTTTTTTTTGATAAATAAATAAATATAAATATGAGACAACATCACATACATTACTCTGATCCCAATGTAAGTAGCTGAAGCACTTGTGTTATGGAAATCAGAAGTAACGACGCGACGGTACCTCAAACACCCAGACCCAAGACAACATAGAAAACTAATGGTAATCTACATCGACTCGGCCGGGAATCGAACCCGGGACCTCGGAGTGGCGTACCCATGAAAACCGGTGTACACACCACTCGACCACGGAGGTCGTAGCTTTCATTTGTATCACTGAGCAACTTTATAGATTAAAACATGTTTAGTTATGATATCGATTACATTGCGTGATACGATAGTAGCTTATGTTCTTCATACATTATTGTTATGCCATGTTGTCGTCCAAAAGGTTGGGCCAATCTGTTGCACCAATATGGACCAATACACAAATTACAATAAAAGTGAACAGTTTACACGGTTTGATAGAATGCCGGTATTTTCTTATTGTAATTTCAAATATATTCTTTTTATTTATTTTTACTCATATAATATTACATTTTTAAATATAAAATACAAACATATGTATAAAATATATTTAAAAATATAAAATATAGAGGCCAACTAGTGGCGGGAACAGGGTCCAAGCCACCGGTGGTCAGGGCTCCAAACAGAGGAACTTCCTCACAATACGCGCCGTGCCGAAGAGTATAATATATATTTTTATACAACACATCCTATAAGTATTGAAACTAATCAAAGCAGAATAACCAATTATATAAAATCTATCATCATAAATCTGACATTAAAGTAATTATTAACATAGCTGATATACTTTACTGTGTATTTAGTAAGAACTAAGTTATGTCGGCTTTAACAAAGCATAACTGTAGCTATTAAGGCAATGTAGTAATCTTAGTCTGAAAATAAAGCTACTTTTGACATGTTATAAATAAAAATCATAATTGTTATAATCCGCTTATTTTAATTTTAAAGTGAAAGAAATGTACCAAACATTAAGCTATGAGTTAAATATTTCTTGTTTCTTAAAATAAATACAATTTGTACTTGTTTTTGTACTTTTAAAAGTTACAAATTTTATGCAATAATTATTTTTTTTACGTTGATTATGCTTTGATTATAGATATGTTTTGATACTCTTTTATAACTTGTATAACATATGTATTCCAATACGGCATTGTAAACCTAAAACATGAATTTTATTACGCCCAATGCATCTCTATTTAGGAGTAACTACAAACTGATTATAGAGTCAATGCTGTAGGTGGCAAGCGCCAACATCTTTAGAAGTATGTACGGTTAACCACAAAACGATTGGACAACTTGCCGCCAATGACAATTTAGACCAATCGGACCTGTACAATTTCAACCAACAGCCAGATGTGTTGGCCTAACATGCAATGTAGACTTTACATATTTTATCAAAGGTATAACATTAACGTTACGTCTTTTGTATTTAATTGGATCATTGTGACTTTATTTATTCCGTGTTATTAGGGGTTTATTTATACGAATTTTGCTCGATGTACAGCTAATTGGGTTAATGTACGTTACTAGACTGCCAAAATAACAAAAATATATAACTGTCCTAGCGTTTGTCACGTACGACGTACAAGAACATCTAAAATTGTCGTACATTTTATAGTATCATTAAAATGAATATATTATGTAGTGGTTTTAATTGTTATACAGGTAAATATTTCCATAGACAAAGAATATCTAGACTCTTTTTCCAAAGAGTTCGTTATATGCAGATGACATTATACTCTTTTCTTCTCCTCTTATGCTTCTTCCTCATCATCAATGAACAGTAAAGAACAATAGTTTATACATCCATCGTAGTAAAACAGAATACACGAACAAATAAACAGAACTGCATTATAAATTTCTTTATCGATTATATTATCAACCACTGCCTGAAGGTAAAGCGATTTCAGTATCGATAAATAAATATTCAATAATGCTCTTCCTGGCACCAATTAATATGTAAAAGTCGTCAATGTGGCCTAAGTAAGTAACATAACATGACTACAATGGATAAGGCTATCAGACTTAGTAAAGGTTTCGGTATCATAGGGTCGGATGAAACATAGCCTGTAGTCATTTTACCGAGTAACTTTAGGCTTGATTTACTTGGGGTTATGCAGTCATCAAATATTCAAACGCCAAAGCTAATACTATTTGTTGTGTTACGGTTTAAAGAAAGAGCCAGTTTAACTACAGGCACAAGGGACGTAACCTCTTAATTCCCAAGGTTGCCGAATTAGCGCTGTAAGCAATATTCAATTTCTTACATCGCTGTCTATGGACGGTGATACCATCCATTGACCCGACCCTATGAGAATATCATAACATAAAAACAATCAAATTACGAAAATGCGTTTAGATAAGAGCGATATGTATAGATTTATTTCTGTGCCGTTTTAAATATCACAGAAATTCAGTCGATATTAAAAAAACTTCATTTTATTTTTATAAAGCAAAACACCAGCTCTAGTCTGATTATTGCAAATAGCAATGTAATGTAATCTTATTAAGCTAATTCATATTACCTAACACGCGTCATTACATGAATGGCAATTTTCATCGTAAGCAGATTATGTATCATTCTGTCGTGCAGTCAAGATTTCAAATATTCTTGAAGCTTCATTGAAACTATGATTTTTTTTATGGCATAGGTGGCAATCGATCAGGAGGTTCATCTATTGGAAAGTGACTACCACCGCCTATAGACATCTGCAACACCAGGGGGCTTGCAGGTTACCGGCCTTTAAGAAAGGAGTACGCTCTTTTTTTGAAGGTTCCCATGTCGTATCGGTTCGGAAAAACCGCCGGCGAAAGCTGGTTCCACAATTGGATTTTATTGAATGTCAAAAATATGTATGACGAACCCCATAGTCGAGTAGTGTGTACATCGACTTTCATAGATACGCCACTCCGAAATCCTGGGTTCGATTTCATGTAGAAAAGGTTCATTAGTTTTCTATATTGCCTTGGGTCTGTTTGTGAAACCGTCGTTACTTCTGATTTTACATAACACAAGTGCCTTAGCTACTTACATTGGGATCAGAGTAATGTATGTGTTGTTGTCCAATATGTATATTTTATTACTGATATGAAACACGTACATTTTGATTGAAGGTTAGACCATACAAAGCAAGTTTTTGGCAAGGTGATAGGCGTAGACAGAACACCTCATCAAATTTTAATCACAATCGGATATATGGCTTAGAGGTGAAGCATACAACGTTTTCTTTTTTTGTATTTAAATTAATTTAAGAAAATAAGACACTTTTTTATTCTATCACCATTCAACACAGATTAAATATTAAATTAATTTCGAATTTCGAAGAAGACAATATTCGAATTTCAGAGGATTATTATTATTAATCGTTAATATTGAACAAAGTTGCCGTTTAAAAAATTACTTTATTTATCGTTATCGTTTTACAGATAATTAATTCAAAAGTTTATTTAAAACCTGTTGATAAAATTACTGAGAAACGTTTTACACAGTCAGTAATTTCGATATCTGTAGTCGAATATTGAGCAAGGTAAGTTTATATTTTGCATTTGCTCCCGGTGTCGTATAATGTCAACAGTTTTTGTTCTACAATCTTCTGTATACATTTACATCAACAATATTGTATACATAATAACGTAACCGAAATGATGTTTACATTTGAGGCAAATCAATTATACAATCCATCTGATTATTATACCGAATCAAAAGGGACTTTAAACATATCCTATATTATGTATGTTTAATATTTAATAGTATTTTTAACGTATATAAATATCGGTGTTTGTAAAAAGAACCATGTTGAGTGGACATTGATCTTAATCATTATATTTAAGAAGATATACAACCTTCATTAAGTTTTCCAAGAGACTATTGTTAAGAGATCGTCGCGTGATGCTTAGAATGTAAATATTAAAAAAATAAATACCTAGTATGAGGTAAAAAATTCAAAAAAATTCAAATCATGAATGAATGAATGATGAATTCGCGGGCAATCTTAAACGGTATTTTATATATAGGATATTAAACTGCAGGCTTGTGTGAATGTATGTGAAAACACGCACCTTATTCCCTCGGTCTTATATTAAGGTCGCAAAGCTACATGTGACACAGTTGTATAACGTCAAAAACTTCCTCCCTGCTACTTTAAAGATATTTTTTGACAAAGTAAGCCTTTTTTAAGAGATTTCTTTCGAATGTTGGGTAATCATTAAAGTTAGACGAGTTGGTTAAAAAAAAGTAAAGTAACAGCCTGTAAATTACCCACTGTTGGGCTTAGACCTCCTCTCCTTTTGAGGAGAAGGTTTGGAACATATTCCACCACGCTGTTCCAATGCGGGTTGGTGGAATGCACATGAGGCAGAATTTCGATGAAATTAGACACATGCAGGTTTCCTCACGATGTTTTCCGTCACCGCCGAGCACGAAATGAATTATAAACACAAATTAAGCACATATATATAGTGGTGCTTGCCTGGGTTTGAACCCGAAATCATCGGTTAAGATGCACGCGTTCTAACCACTGGGCCATCTCAGCTCTTATGGCGAGTTGGTTAGTTACATTTTATTATCGCGTATGTTATAGTTCAAGGTGTACAGTTTATTGCAAGTATGTTTACATAAGGCGGATGCATTACGCTGGAAGTGTATACGGCACTTTCAAGGCACATTTCCTACTCATAAACATCTGAGGTATCAAATTATAAGTAACATGATTTATATTCGCACCTTCTCGGTTATCGCTCAAGGCTACTTGTCGTAGGGCTTTGTGCGGAACCAACTAACCACTTCACTATTAGTATTGGAGTATTTTATTTTGAATGTTCAGTAAAGCAGTGCAATAATGGACTTAAGTCTGCCATAAATAAATCATTTTTCTATTCATTTCATTCAATTATATAAGTGTAGGTATTATTAACTATATAATTAAGACATAAGAACTTTGATAAAATGTTACATAATAAATATTAGAAATTGAGTATTATTTTAATTTCTATGAACATGTCATCATTCTATTTGAGGAAATAATTTATAGCAAGTTAACCTATTAAGGTTAAAATACAATTGAATTTTTATGGTAATAAAACTGTGGTTCGCTTAATCAGTACGGAATATGTTTAAAGTAAGTGTACATGCCGTTACAATGTAGATTTCAATAAAAAAGACTACAGGTTCCATAAAATTATTAAACAAAATCGTACTCACTGCGGCAGGACGAAATTCATAAAGTTCTCCAAATCTTTGTTGTCGCTATCAATGATAATATGAAGTTTCCTCGTGTACTTCTTGAACAGTCGTGTGACAAAGAGGTTCCTCTCGAGGGTTTTCACATTTAACTTGAGTAATTCTCTGTTAAGGAATAAATAAAAAAAATAATTGGATAACTACATATTTTGTTTTATTTTTTTATTATAGATCAAAATGTTGCTGTAATATTAAAACCGTCTTTAAAAATCTCAGCAACATTCAGATTTTTAAATATAATGTTATTATTTAACACTAAAGATATAACTGATGGGTACTGCTAGAGGCTTATGTCCAAAAATAATATTGCCTAGAAAACATGGTAAGTCAACATAGTACACAAACACTTACTAATTAAATACCGTGAAATGTATTCATTGCATTTTGGAAATATTTTTTTTCATTGTTTTTGCTATAAAATTAACAGTAAAAATTAAAAATATGCATAAGTATTCATAAAAAAAAGAACTTTCCAAATCAAGGGTGCTATAGAGGTTTTCCAGGTAAATGACCAGTTACTAGAAAAATAAAATCATTGGAAATAAGGAATTAGTATGTATTTGAACTATACTATCACATACAGAATACCAGTACTTTGTCTGTCTCTCAGAATGGATGTAGGGGTGGATGACAAGGCACTGTATTTGAACTGATTATTAAAGTATGCAAATAAATAAAGGTGCAATAGTTCATAAACAATTTAATAATTAGGAGTTATAATGTATACTTTTCAACTATAAGAGGAGTAAAGGCAAATAACCAATATTTGACAGCAAATTGATGCAATATCTTTGGTCAAGGGATTAATTTAACTGTATTTGCTATTTTTATGCAAAAAACTAGCATTTTGAATATAAATAAAGATAAACAAATGCTTAGTAGTGCACAACATAGCTTAGATATTAGGAAATTGTATGTAAAATGTAAATTTGCCGTTTTTTTGTATTGATTCCTACTACTTCAATTGGAATAGGTCACATAGTTATTAATTGTTTATTAAAAAAGCTTTAAATGTTTAATTAAAATAGTTTTAAAACAAATAAGTTATGTTTTAATACTTACTTCTTACCCTCATATAGTAAAATGGCACTACGCCAGTGACGGCACGTGGATAATGCAGCAAGCGCATCCTCTGTACTCAAATGATCTAATACGCATCTCAGTGAGAGGAGAGGCAAGCTGCCCCATTCTGCAGACATCTATTATCAAAATGATAAGTTAAAGCACAATGCCAAAATATATCTGTATAAGAGTTTTATCATTATTTATAGGTAAATCAAATCATATTATTACAAGAAATAATAATACAATTAGGAAATGTACTTCTTTTAAAATGTTTCTCTGAGCAATTAATTGATTTTGAATACTATATGTTAAAATTTCTTAATAATTTAATAACAAATTAGCTAATATATGTTTTTACACATTTATATTATATTAAGATACATCAATCACTTAACGAAAGTAAAATATTAATCAATATTTAATACGCATAGATAGAATATTGACCTTCACTTTCTCGTCAAGTTTAAAATAATTATTTAAAGCTCAAAACATGAAAAACAAAAAAGAGCACTGTATCAGCTGTTTAGCATAAGGTGTGACGACGTAACAGCTGTTTTTGAGAAAGTAGGCTGTTTATAACAAACTGCGTAAATAATTATTACTTGTACATATATAAACCACACCTATATGCAGAACATAGTAATACGTATTATTTAAAACAAAAAAATATCTAAAACATGAAGAAGTATACTATTTCCATACTTATTTAAGGTAAAAACAAAGAAAGGTCATTTAATAAAGATACATACCTTCAGATATGTCGTATTTTCTGACGATACTATACTATATTATTCAGTGTATTATAATATTAATACTTTTACAAAACAGGTCTCATAGGGAAAACGGTACAATTTTATTTAAACGCCCATTGTCAATAGTATTTTTTGTAAAAACCGAGATCACTCGTTGCAAACACAGATTACTGGACACTTACTGAATGAGAAAACTACGTTTTACAAAAAGTGAAAACTAACTTCAAGTTGTTAACCATAGAGTAAGCGGTGCAGTGTAAGGGGAAATGGGGAATGCAGTATAATCGAGAAGAGTTGCCAGAAGTACATACTACATTACTTTTATTGAAAGTTCATAGAATCCATTTTTGTACAGGTAAATTTTCCAGAAAAGTAACTTTTATTTACAATTTCAATATATTAAGAAATCGCTTAGAAGAAATTGTAACAAATAGACAAACCAGAACTAGCAATGTTTTCCGAATAGGTTATTTATTTTATTTTTCAATACTAATAGATATCGTAATGTAATAACAAAGAGTATATAATGAATTTATAAGTTTTATAAATATAATTATAAAAGAAATCTTTGGCTCAGGGATTGGAAATAATAATATTAATATACAAAATCGAGTTACGTGTCAAAATTATTTGAAATATCAAAAATTTAACGTGTACTTGAATATTATTTTTATAGGAATATTATACAAGATTAAAATTCATTTAATAAATATTGGCTGTATCCTGAACACAGCCAATATTCACTTTACACAGAGCACTTGTTATTTTATGTTACCAGTAACACAGATATATATCACACAAAAATACGCTATGGTAGGAAAAAGAAAGACAGACTACTATGCCATATATTGAATCGAGAAATATTATATAAAAATTCAGTGGTTTGTAATTTAAAACAAAGAAAATAGAGACCAAATAAAGTACTTTCAAATTTTGTTAAAAGTTATGGCAACTTAGTGACTACTCGGCGAGCAATGGCGGCCAAAAATCAATTTTGAATTCTGACAGATGATTGTTTGTCGCAGTAATATTTAATAAAATAAATATAAAATGATACGCGTACATTACTATGTTATATGTTTGAATTGTTATGAATAAGGCGGGGGTGACATTAGTTCGTGCATATTGTTATATTTCGTGAATAAGTCATTGCCTACTAGTTATTGTAATCGATGATGTAAGATCATTGAAGGTCTCCGAGCGCGTTTCATTGTTCATTAGTTTTTCGTGTATTCGTCATGGAAGGTAATAATAGTGGTATCGGTAATCATGAGAAGGAAGATAATGAAAGTAGTTCCCATTCTACACCCCAGGAACATAAATCCTTTGCCGAATTTGCGAAAGATAAATTGGATAGCGGTAAGTTAAAAAATGTTTACGCAAATATATTTTTTATTTAGTGTAAATATTTTGTTTAATACATTTTTACATGTACTGATACATTATTTTTCAACCGCTTATTGTGTACGTTTTCTAATTTCTGTAAAAAAAGTCTTCATTAAAATGTTAGTTACTTTTTAAGTTTCTTTCGTAAATGTTTTTCTACAAGAGTATCTCACGAATAGGAAATACATAAATATGAAGAATTAAATCTTTGACATAAAATCTATCGTATATTCAATGTTTTCAATAATTGGCTTTTATTTTGCCTGTATCAAATTTAAGTTATCCTCTTAATAAAAATTACTCTTGATTATTTAGATGACTAATCATTCAAAAGTCGTTTATAAATTACTAATTACCAATTTACTGCTTTTCTTTTTCATTGTTTTAACTTAATAAATTTTTTAACAAATATTTTAAAATCAAAATTCCTATTTACTATTTGACTTTTGTTTGAGAAACCTCTAAAGAAATAATTGCAAGCATTAATAACTCTTTGATAAAATTATTGTTACACAAACAAAATAAACTAGTATTTCTATATAGTTATTATTAAAATTATGACTAAAGAAACATATTTTTTTTATAAACTATGTCTAATGCATTCTTATGTAAATTTTATTTCAATATTTAATTACATAGCTGTAGGTCATTTTTGTGTTGACGTATATTATCTATTGAACTCTTATGTTCGCAAATTAGATGCTTATTTATTCCTACTCGCTACAGCTGGTAGAGAACTACGCAGACGTTTACCGATGGCGGGGCAACTGGGTGCTCATTTAATGCATCCAAGACGATTATTGCTACACTCAACTCCGACGCAACAAACAGATGTCGTTCTCATTTTTCCTAAAGGTAAATGTGTAATTTTCTTTTTATTAAACAAACATTTTGAATTCAATCTATAGCTTATTGATCGTAAATGGTGTATTGACAGTGAGAATCTTTATAGATTTCATTTAGAAATATCCATTGAATCAAGAACATTGGGATTTTCATTTAACAAGATTAATTTAAACTAATAGATAAGAAATAGTATTCTATAATTACTTATGATAGTAAGTAAATAATTTATTAAACATCAATTAAATTAATCATCAGTGGCAGGATGGTAAATGAGATAACTAAAAACAGTGGGTATGGTACATCCCACACTTTGTCTTACATTCAAATACATCAGAATCATTGGATTCAACGGAAATCTTCTATACTCAGTGGTGACCACTTCAGGTGGCCTTTTTCCCAGTTTGACCATCTTAATTTTATAAAGAAATCTGCTGTTTATTTCGCGTCAATAGAATCATTCTCTATTATTTTCTTTGTTACTATATCTTTTCTTTGTGTGAGATAGATGTTTTAAACTGTGACGAATTGTTTTATTTAACTTACATTCCGTATACATAAGCTCAATATTCACGTCAGAACTGAAAGAAATTCAAGTTGTTATGGCGCCGCGTGTTAATTGAAAATTTACGCAAATCGCTAATGAAGACATCAAGTATTAGTAGTCAGGCGATATAAATGAAATATGCTTAAAACAAGAAAGAAAAACGCCTTTCAGAATGTTTATTAACTATTTAAAAGTAATATTAACACCGATATTATGTTCAACCTTATGTAGGGAGTAGGATAAGTCTCCCAATTTCGACCCTTAGGCGTCGTAAAAGCCGGCTAAAGATTTTTATTAAACATCAATCGAGCACTTACCCGCCAATAAAAGTATTCCCTAGAAACGTAGGCGTAAATAAATTCGATAAAAGCAAGTTAATGGTGATGAGTAACTTTGTTAACTGTAGGCAGTGTTTTAATTTAAAACATAATAATGAAAAAGTTTAAGTACAGAATTAAATAAATTGCCCGATTATGTTATATAAATCGAGCTTGTATATATTTTCATCTGTTTTATAATATTTAAATTGTAGTATATTCCAATGGAATTAGGAAATAATAAATAAATAAATATTGGACAACATCACATATATTACTTGATCCCAATGTAAGTAGCTAAGCTAAAGCACTTGTGTTATGGAAAATCAGAAGTAGGTAACTACGGTACCACAAATACCCAGACCCAAGACAACATAGAAAACTAATGAATTTTGTACATCGACTCGGCCGGGAATCGAGCCCGGGACCTCGGATTGGCGTGCCCATGAAGACCGGTGTACACACTACTCGGCCACGGAAATCGTCAAAAAAGTTAAACAAACCATAGATTTGCGTACTTCATGCGATATTTTAATAACTACTAATTGCTAGTTTTATTTTACTCAAACAAATCCGATAACAGTTTCGTCGACGTTCAAAACTAATGATTTTTTTTTTAAAATCCATTTTGAATCATCATCAACATCATCATCAGCCCGTACCCGTCCACTGCTGGACATAGGCCTCTCCCAGTGCACGCCACTGTGGTCTTTCGCCGGCTACTCGCATCCAGCTCCTGCCTGCCGCCTTGCGTATATCGTCACTCCACCGTACCTGAGGACGTCCTACACTACGTTTGCCGAGACGCGGTCTCCACTCTAGAACGCGTATTCCATTTTGAATATCACAGATTAATTAAGCTCTCAACCAATGATATCGCGTCAATTTCCTGTCAAATTTTGACATTATGATTACGAATGCCATAGATAAAGCTTATTCAAAATATCCGCCAATGCTATTTAGCGTTAGTTCAATGTTAGGGGAGCTGAGATGGCCCAGTG
Organism: Vanessa cardui; assembly: GCF_905220365.1. NCBI lineage: Eukaryota > Metazoa > Arthropoda > Insecta > Lepidoptera > Nymphalidae > Vanessa > Vanessa cardui. The sequence goes on along the minus strand of NC_061144.1, from coordinate 7,967,409 downwards.
GTTAGAAAGCGTGCATCTTAACCGATGATTTCCGGCTCAAATCCAGGCAAGCACCACTATATATATATATGTCCTTAATTTGTGTTTATAATTCATCTCGTGCTCGGCGGTGAAGGAAAACCGCATGCGTCTAATTTCATCGAAATTCTGCCACATGTGCATTCCACAAACCCGTATTGGAACAGTGTAGTGGAATATGTTCAAAACCCTCTCCTTAATGGAATAGGAAGCCTTATCTCAGTAGTGGGAAAAGTACAGGCTGTTACTTTACTTTACAATGTTAAGGTAGTATTTTGCGAACTCGTTTTGTGGTTTCAACAACAATAACAGCCTGTAAATTTCCCACTGCTAGGCTAAGGCCTCCTCCCCCTTTGAGAAGAAAGTTTGGAACATATCCCGCATTGGTGGAATATACATCTGACAGAATTTCTATAAAATTAGACACATGTAGGTCCTCAAACTTCCTCACGATGTTTACCTTCACCACCGAGCAGAAGATGAATTATTATAAACACAAATTAAGCATTTGAATATTCAATGGTGCTTGCCTGTGTTTGAACCCGCTATCATCGGTTAAGATGCACGTGTTCTAACTACTGGGCCATCTCGGCTCTTGTGGTTTCAATAGACTATATTTATTTGTACGTATTAAATTAAAATATATGTAAAATGTCTACTTAAAAGATAACATAGAAAAGAATATTTGCCTTTATATTTAACATTACATATTCGAAAATAACCTACCTTATGCATAGACTTCAACAATCAAGGACCGCGTCTAAAATAAAAGTAATTCCCTACATAAATCAGGCTGAGTCGACATTTGGCAAGGCTATTTGGCAAAGTAAAGTACCTATTTAACTTTCCAGTTCTCACGACGAACGTCGCTCTCAGACAGCTATCGTATTGAAACGAACTTTTTTATCTTACATTCTATTTATTTTACCTTCTAATTCGAAGCAACAACATATTTGTTTAAGCTATGCACATTTAGTAGCATTCGATTTATTAAGTGGAAATAGGTTATTAAAGAATAAATAGATTTAATTTAATGTCATGATTTATGTTGTGCCAAAGTTACAACAAAAAAAGTATATACCTACTTCTATAAACAAAATACAAACGTGTCAATTTGATGGTACAGAATATACATGTTATTCACGATGGCGCGCCGATTCATGTTAAATTATCACCGTTTTAATTTTTTTATATGATATCGCTTGGCGTACAACCAAATAGGCCACCTGATGGTCGCCATCACCCATAGAATGTTGTGCCGTAAGAAATCATTACTATTCCTTACATCACGCCACCAACCTTGGAAACTAAGATGATATGTCCCTTTGTTCCCCTAGTTTAGTTGCCCTGGCTCACTCACCCCTCAAACTGGAACACAACAATACTGAGTATTGAATAATATTTGGTACTAGTGGTAAATGTTTGCAACGGTTTTCCATGAGTCGTTTTGCATTACGGTGTTATGTATATAAAATCCTATCGATTCTTTATTTCTAAAAGTACTTATTGATATATTTCTGTTTTGATTCAATGATATTGCAAAAATATGAATGACTGCGTAGTCAATAATCAACGTATTTTAGAATTTCTATAATTATGATTGATAAATGATAATCCCCTTTATATTTTAGAAGTCAAACAGGATAGAGGCAAACTAAACTAGAGTTTAGTTTGGTAATATTAAAATACAATTTATAAATCAAATTACGGATGGTTACATAATATAAAGACTATAAACCTTATTGCTAAAATTCTACACAACATTTTTTTTAGGTCTCCCAGACAGTATGCTGCTATGGTTGCTACAAAAGTTGCGCGGGAGTCGACCACGATTACGCGTATGCGTTCGTCAACATGCCTCCTCACAATGCTCTGCTTTTTATATAACTGCTGATGATGAAGTGTAAGTAAGACAGATATTAATTTATTTGTTTGTGTGTGTGAGCATATGGGCCACCTGATGGTAAGTAGTCACCATCACCCGTAGACAATGACACTGTAAGAAATATTAACTATTCCTTACATCGTCAATGCGCCACCAACCTTGGAAACTAAGATGTTATGTCCCTTGTGCCTGTAGTTACACTGGCTCACTCGCCCTTCAAACCGGAACACAACAATACTGAGTACTGTTATTTGCCGGCAGAATAACTGGTGAGTGGGTGATACCTACCCAGATGGGCTTGCATAGAGTAAAAAATAAATAATTTACTTTATTAGTTGTCACTCGCGGCTTCGCTCGTGTTTTAGAGTGTTGGTTGTCATGTGTTAGGCAAAAAAATGCCTATGTCCTTCTTTAGAGTTCAGGTTTGCTCCATACCAAATTTCATCAAATTTCGTTCTTGATTTGGTGGTAAAAGAGCAACGGCAGAGAGACAGACAGAGTTAATTTCACATTTATAATATTAGTACACAAGTATAGATTGTACACCACGCAGAGAAAATAAACAAATACAACAATGATTTAGAGGCGTACAAGTTTGGCGAATAAATACTTATTTTATGGGGAACTTTTTGGTTGTAACTATTTTTAATACTCTTATGTTAATTTTTCTTATTATAAGTTTATCTATAGTATAACATAAACATAATTTGCCCCATTAATATTTTAATTGTTGATATATATGGTTATGAATGTATTTCTGTTCAACGTTTAGACTTTTGCAAACAGCCGAAGAAGTCCATTTGCCAAAGTTGTTGAAACCGGAATTTGGTGGAGGATATAAGGAATTCACCGTTCGGGATATGCATTGTTTTCAAAAGGTAAGGATTATTGATTTTAGTGAAATAATCCATGTTTATAAGACTAACCGTTAGTGTCACATATTTCCTCATAAATGCGTTAGCAGAAATATTACTATTAAAATTTAAGAAGAGTGTATTAACACAAACAAACTCTTAAATTAAAAAAATTGAAAAGATAAAAACTTATAAGCAACTATCAATTCAATCAATTTCAAGTCAATTTTGTAGTAGTTAGGCTTTTTCGCTTTTGAAAGAATATGTACATCGTTTTCCATCAATTTGTCTCGTATCTAAATCTATCAGTACTTCTCCTATAATAATTACTTCTTAGAGCTTGGCAAATGTGTATAACTTCTGTGCAGAGCATTAATCGAATTGTAAACATAATCGTTATTCGTTGAAAAAATCGATTCTGAGAAGATATTCTCGATTAATATTTAATATAAAAGAGCTTAGCTCGATTCGGGCCTACGATAAAAATGTACGTGCGTTGTATCCAGAATACAATTTCTATAAATAAGGCCATTTTCCGTAACTTGTTACCGAGTTAAGCGTTTTATGATAGTGAGTTATGTTATGTAGTCACGAAATCCAAGCATGTAGACTTTCTGTACAGTACTAAATTCCAAATTATATACGAGCTAACTAGACCGTCTAAATTCAACGGTTACTGTTATTGTACTGATTATTTATATACACACTGACTGTTGCGTGAGTTTTTATACGAGTTCAATTTATGTTATATAAGAAATAATTTAAAAAAATTACATTGTATCAATATTTACATTGTATGTTGCGCAGTACAGCGTTTCTGCCAACTAAGCAATCTCTGGGAACCAAATCTGTTAGTTTCCAGTAACTTGCTGATTCCTTAATTTTAACATTGTTTTAAGCTTAACGAATCATTACACGATTGGCATCCAATTCAGTCACATGTATTCATTTTATAATTAAGTTTTAATTTCTGCTTAAATTAAATTTAATTCTTAAATACATTTTCATAAATTTTTAAAAAGTCTAATTGAAGATCTCGAAACTTGACTATCTATTATTTAGATTTATATTAGAATAATGTCATATATTGGTAAGGTTTGCTTGTTTTTGTTTGGTTACTAAAATTCTATTAATACGGCTTCTGTAGTTTATTAAATGGTAATATTTGAAAAGGCATATAAAATTATCGGTCTGGACGCTTTCTGATAGAACGCTGCCAAAATTTGGACAAATACGTTTGTGTTAGAATTTCAGATCTTCAAAATGCTTAGAAAAATATTCTCAATGAACACCCCGATAACTATTGTTAGGTTAAAAAAATGTTACAGTTATTTAATACGGGATATTTACCATGATTTATATCTTTATTATTTGTTATTGTTCGTAAGAACAAGACATTCGTAAATAATTTCGAAATATCTTGATATTTCGACATGTCATCGTTGTCGTCGTATCTACGAACGTCTTCTAGCTCCACCAACTAAAAGTAAAAAACATGGTAAAGATCCTGTATTAAATAACTGTAAAAATAAAAATAACCATGTTAGTTTAAAATGTTATATAAAGAAATAGATCGCTCCTATCACCTTATTGGAGTTTTCAACTGATACAACTTGTTCGGCCTTTGAAATTATTTTCCATGGATTGTAACATTAATCTTATTTATTACTGATATTTTTGACAGTGATGCTTTCGGAATACAATTTTGTATTTCAATGTACAAGAGGCTTAAGAGCCGTACGTGCCTTATCATTATTAAATCCGTCATTCATTTTGTATTCCAAATTTGTGAGACGTAATAATTTTTCACCCACTCATTGATTTAGTTAATGTTATTTTATATTTTAGGTTAATAAATTATTTAGAGTAGGGTATTTAAGAACTGCGTTACTTTAGCATGTAATGTCAGAAAAAACAATCATGGCGGATGAATAAAAAAAATAAATCGTTTCTTTAAGTTTGGTATTTGAAATAATAAACTAATAATTAAAAAAAGACCCATTTTATTAATTAGTTACTAAGAATTCTTGACTCAGCGCTATTTTTTATATTAATGTTAAAGTTTTTTATTACACTGTAAAGATGAACTACATCGATAAAGTTGCTAACGCTACCATAAGCGCTATTTGACGTCATATGTTGCTGAACTCCAAAAGGTCTTATCTCAACAGCATTCGGATATTGTCCCTTATTGCAATTGATATCTACCATGTATGGGTACATAAAACAGGGTACAACAGCCGCGGACTTGTTAAGCTCTCAGGAGCGCGGCGCGTTGGTGAAACACGTGCTCGAATCGGCGCGCGCCGAGCCCGGCGACGAGCACGCACTCGAACCGGCGCTCACACTAAGACCCGGACAAAGTATCGGTGAGGAGTTTTGTAAGAAGTCTACTCTGCCGTGGTATATTTATAATATTACGGGTTATCTACATAAACTCAGGCTATTTGACAATGCGTAAAATAAAGTGTCAATTATTGTAATCAGAATGTATTATGAGTTTCAAAATGGTTTTATTAACGAAAGTTGAAAATAATACTTAATTTATTCAAAAATCCATAAATAATTGTCACGTGACAAAAAAGGGTCCTGATTAACCGGGTTTATAATGAAGTCACTTGCTTGTTAACCTTGCTTGCCTACTAGATGTACCACCGATTAAAATACAGGCATGTGACGTCACCGACCTCATTGCAACGCCATATGGTCCAAGTAGCGTTTTCGCTCGCTATTTAAATATGGTATATTTCGTCAAATTTGTAGTAGAAATAAGAAAATCAATTGTTGTTTGTTTTACTGGGTTCCTTAACCTCTACTAAATGATATAAAATTTATTTTAAAAACCAGTCAAATAACCTATTATGAGCTATGAGCAAAAACGCGAAAACTAAAAAGTATGTAACTTATCGATAATAAGACCATCAAATTATTTCCAAAACTCAATATATCAAAAAATTGCAAACATTATGTCGATAGATATTTTTTTTCTTATATGCGATTAAAAGTCGGAAGTTGGAAATCGAACAAATCGAACGGCATTTTATTTATGCCACGGCAGTATTCAAGATCATCTAAAAAGCCTTCAAAAATATAGAAACTCTTTTGATTAAATGCTGTATAATTTTTCGTAATTGTAATGTAATCTTCTGTATTGTAGTTCCAGCTTGCGTAAGTCGTGGTGTGGTTGCCGGAATGTTCCCACTTCATGAGCGAACGGCTCTGGAAAACCTACGGAAAAAATGGGTTAAGACGTTATTCTCACCTCAGCCACTGGGTGAGTTTTTTTTTACGTTATCAATTGAATGATCTCATGTCTCAACTAGTGGTCCGGGTCACATGGGCAATATCATCAGTGTTTCTTTACTATATTGTCCATGTTTTCCCTTGGTGGTAGGGCTTTGTGCAAGCCCGTCTGGGTAGGTACCACCCACTCATCAGTTATTCTACCGCCAAATAACAGTACTCAGTGTTGTTGTGTTCCGGTCTGAAGGATGAGTGAGGCAGTGTAACTACAGGCACAGGGGACATATCATCTTAGTTCCCAAGGTTGGTGGCTCATTGACGATGTAAGGAATAGTCAATATTTCTTCCAGCGTCATTGTCTATGGGCGATGGTGACCACTTACCATCAGGTGGCCCATATGCTCGTCCGCCAACCATGTACAAAAACCTTCTTCTCGAATCACTCTGTCTATTAAAAAAAATCGCATCTAAAGCGTTCTTTTAAAGATCTAAGCTCACATAGGGACATAGAGCGGTAAGCGACTTTGTTTTATACTATGACATGATGAAGTGAAAGTATAACGAACTCTGAGGATGACGACGATATGGAGCTGAGATGGCCCAGTGGTTAGAACGCGTGCATCTTAACCGATGATTGCGGGTTCAAACCCAGGCAAGCACCGCTGTTTCATGTGCTTAATTTGTGTATAATTCATCTCATGCTCGGCGATGAAGGAAAACATCGTAAGGAAACCTGCATGTGTCTAATTTGATCGAAATTGTGCCACATGTGCATTCCACCAACCCGCATTGGAATAGCGTGGTGGAATATTTTCCCAAACCCTCTCCTTAATAGAAGGAGGCCTTATCCCAACAGTGGGAAATTTACAGGCTGTTACTTTACTTTTTTAATTTAGGATGACGACGATTTTTAATACGGCCAATATTATTAATATATAAACTAGTTACTCCTTCCCACAATACTTGTGTTAAAGCTACGTGCTAAATAATTAACTAAACTAAAACATTTATTAACATAAATTAGATTTTGTTAAGAAACGTTAGATGTTTTCATTGCGGTGAATTTGTTGTATAATATTGTGGAACTATCGTTTTGAACTTTGCATCCACTTTCCGAGGTAGATAATTTGCTTACTCACATTAATTATAATTAATGTAATAAACATGAATACATTTGATAACTTCTGCTATTTGTGACAAAATGTTAATTAGCAAACATGTAATATTGATTTATAACTTTTGTACAATGCTGCTACCACACTGAAGTTTGGTATAAGCTGTGTGGCAGCAGCATTACTTGAGTCTTTATATTTTTACTGTTTGTTTTGTCATTACACAAACAAATATAACTTTCGCAAGTGTTTTATACAACTTGATAATTTAAAAAAAAAAATCATCATTTCAGTTCATATATGGTTCATATTTGTATGGAAGTTTGTCACTGTTGATGTTAAATATGTTTTTTTTTTATTGATTACCAGTGGCTTAAATTTTAGCTAACAGTTAAATATTTTTTAAAGTAACATACGTTTACGTTTTGAAGTAACACAATTGTTTAGTGGTATTATTTCCCTGTCGCCACAATTATAACAAAAAGTATGTTCATTAAAGGTCGATAAAATATAGGGTGGTGACACACTCACCTAAATCACAGTTATTTATTTACATAGACAATTTTAAATAAAATGAATACGTTTTTTTTATGAGACACATCTAGTAAATCCTACACTTAGGGAGAAGATCTTTACAATAGCACAGTTTTAAGTTTGTTTGTTTGTTTGTTACAATGAGGTCCTAAACAATAACGTTATGATTTCTTAAATTTCAGATGAAATAAGCGAATATTTTGGCGTGAAGATAGCGATGTACTTCGCCTGGCTGGGACATTACACGCAGTCGCTAACAGTTCCTGCTGTTGTTGGGTTTATATTTTGGGTAAGCTCTAATTAATTAAGTTACGTATATACACCAACTAGCGACTCGCCACGGTTTTGCACGGTGGCAATGCAAATACTAAATATACTATAGAACTTGATTATTTACAAAATCACTATAGAAACTTTCAAAATTTTACTGCTAATGACATAAAATATCTTGACGAATTGAAAAAATCTCAATTTTTTTTAAATTTCTTTGTAGTATTCAAAATCCAAAATAAACTTTATTAGAGTAGGCTTTTAATTTTTTCTATAATTAAAAAATACATTCATATTAGTCATATGTATGAAATATATCCTGCCTGGAAGTCAACAGGTATTAACTCCATGCTTTTCTATCACCCATGAAATCTGGTATCGAATAATATGCCTTTTTTACCAATGTATTTTTTACAAACGATTTGAATTTACGAAACGGCAAAGTTAAAAATTTCTGCGGAATTTTAGTAATAGCAAGGTATCTTACAGTCGTTTTTTTTTTAATTTGATGTCATAAAAGTTGCAAGATCACAAATTTCATGCTTAATTTGCCTTTTTTATAATTTAATCATATTTTTTTCTAGGTTTGGTTGGGAACAGCAAACGATTACTGGAAAGATATAGCTTACGTGTTATTTTCGCTGTTCAACGTTCTTTGGGCCTGCGTTTATCTGGAGACTTGGAAAAGGTTTGCAAATGTAATTCATAGAGCTCTTTTAGTTTTTTATGCTACTCATATGTATAAGGTATTACAAGTAATAAAAAATGTACTGCATAAAATATTAATATGTCAATAAGCATTTTATAGTTAATCTTTTGCCGATCAGACCTATGCAAGCAATACAAAAAGAATATTAAAGTAACAATTGCTTTAAAAGATAACATATCTGTTTGAACAAGAGAGAAAAGCAAAGTAATCCATTTGTTTTGCTTTTCTTAAAGCAAAAAGAACACCAAATAAGAAAAGTAAAAGTAAATATTAGTAGTTTTTGGCATTGAGACTTAATTGGGTACTATTCTAATATAGATTAAATAACAAATTCAAATTTGAGTGCATTGTTTTTAAGTGTATCATTTGTAAATAAATAATTACTACGCAAAGTTTTATTCTGCTATCGGTACTGAGCATTTAATTATATTAAATACTCGTTGCTATATTGCTCTGATTGTCTTAATCTGTTCCTCCCCAACATGTTTCATACGTGTGTGTAAATGTTAAACGTGAAACATGTTTAATAGTGTTTTATCTGATAAGAAAATTGGAGTTGAACAAATTTTAACAAGTTGTATGATGTTTATAGGCATAACTTACATATTATTGTGTAAAGAATATTTTTCTTATGTATATTTTTCATCTATGCTCATGTGGGATGAGAGATAAAGCATCATAGTATATTAAAACATAAAATCACTTAACAATCGTCGATTAGCAAGATTAAATTGATATTAATGGTATGGTAACATTATTTCGAATTCTATTAACAATATACATATTTATCTTGCAGATATTCAAATGTATTGGCGTACAGATGGGGGACTTTGGACCAAAGGGATGAATGGCTCGTCGAACCGCGACCTTTATTTCAGGTACGAAACTCCGGCAGTAAGTTAGGTTCTGTCTATGGTTTAATTTATTATCTTTGTTAAAAGATAACATCTTAACTCGTACCACAATCTGCATTTCTCTTAAGAAAATTTGAATAAGTATGTTTTCTAAGTGGCTTTTTGTTGAACTACATATTATTTAGTGTTCGGTTTGCATATATAAAAGGATGTTATCCTTATTATTATTTTTTGCGTTGTAACAATGATTTTAAATATATCCTTTTATATGTTAGCGACGTTTAGAGGAATACATTTATTAATTCTTAGTCCTCTAGTGTTTTCTTTTAAATATTTCAAGTATTTCGTAACGAAATTTGGGGGGGGGAGGGGGTGTCAAGTAAGATATTATGATGATCATAAGAGTATTACGTCACGTGTAGAGATGGGAAGGGGGGGGGGTGTATTCTTGTATAGAAACGTTACGGTGCGTTACAAAATTGCATTACGTTTATTCTTGAACGTTCCTTATGTGTATATGCCTTTCAACCTATAATTAATCTAGTCAACGAGATAGCAATCATTTTTAGTAAAGGTCTAGTTTTGAAATGCAGTCACTAAGCCAGTCAACTTGTGACTGTAGTCCAAAACAAGCCCGTAATCAGAATGAGATTGTTGGTGTCGCAGGGCGAGATGGGCACGAGCGATGAACGCTCTCTATGCGTATATGCCTATTCAACCTATAATTAATCTAATCAACGAAATAGGACTCATTTTTAGTAAAGGTCTAAGTTTTGAAATAGTTACCGTAGTCCAGTGTAGATGATCTATTAAAACAAGCCCATAATCAGAATGAGATTGGTGCGACTACAATCCAGTGTAGATGATCTATTAAAACAAGCACGTAATCAGAATGAGATTGTTGGTGGCGCAGGGCGAGATGGGCACGAGCGATGAACGCTCTCTATGCGTATATGCCTATTCAACCTACAATTAATCTAGTCAACGAAATAGCAATCATTAGTAAGGTCTAGTTTTGAAATGCAGTCACTAAGCCAGTCAACAAGCCCGTAATCAGAATGCGATTGTTGGTGTCGCAGGGCGAGATGGGCACGAGCGATGAACGCTCTCTATGGGTATATGCCTATTCAACCTATAATTAATCTAGTCAACGAAATAGCAATCATTTTTAGTAAGGTCTAGTTTTGAAATGCAGTCACTAAGCCAGTCAACAAGCCCGTAATCAGAATGCGATTGTTGGTGTCGCAGGGCGAGATGGGCACGAGCGATGAACGCTCTCTATGGGTATATGCCTATTCAACCTATAATTAATCTAGTCAACGAAATAGCAATAATTTTTAGTAAGGTCTAGTTTTGAAATGCAGTCACTAAGCCAGTCAACAAGCCCGTAATCAGAATGCGATTGTTGGTGTCGCAGGGCGAGATGGGCACGAGCGATGAACGCTCTCTATGCGTATATGCCTATTCAACCTATAATTAATCTAGTCAACGAAATAGGACTCATTAGTAAGGTCTAGTTTTGAAATGCAGTCACTAAGCCAGTCAACAAGCACGTAATCAGAATGAGATTGTTGGTGTCGCAGGGCGAGATGGGCACGAGCGATGAACGCTCTCTATGCGTATATGCCTATTCAACCTATAATTAATCTAGTCAACGAAATAGGACTCATTAGTAAGGTCTAGTTTTGAAATAGTGCCCGTAGTCCAGTGTAGATGATCGATTAAAACAAGCCCGTAATCAGAATGAGATTGGTGCGACTACAATCCAGTGTAGATGATCTATTAAAACAAGCCCGTAATCAGAATGAGATTGTTGGTGGCGCAGGGCGAGATGGGCACGAGCGATGAACGCTCTCTATGCGTATATGCCTATTCAACCTATAATTAATCTAGTCAACGAAATAGCAATCATTTTTAGTAAGGTCTAGTTTTGAAATGCAGTCACTAAGCCAGTCAACAAGCCCGTAATCAGAATGCGATTGTTGGTGTCGCAGGGCGAGATGGGCACGAGCGATGAACGCTCTCTATGCGTATATGCCTATTCAACCTATAATTAATCTAGTCAACGAAATAGGACTCATTAGTAAGGTCTAGTTTTGAAATAGTGCCCGTAGTCCAGTGTAGATGATCGATTAAAACAAGCCCGTAATCAGAATGAGATTGGTGCGACTACAATCCAGTGTAGATGATCTATTAAAACAAGCCCGTAATCAGAATGAGATTGTTGGTGGCGCAGGGCGAGATGGGCACGAGCGATGAACGCTCTCTATGCGTATATGCCTATTCAACCTATAATTAATCTAGTCAACGAAATAGGACTCATTAGTAAGGTCTAGTTTTGAAATGCAGTCACTAAGCCAGTCAACAAGCACGTAATCAGAATGAGATTGTTGGTGTCGCAGGGCGAGATGGGCACGAGCGATGAACGCTCTCTATGCGTATATGCCTATTCAACCTATAATTAATCTAGTCAACGAAATAGGACTCATTAGTAAGGTCTAGTTTTGAAATAGTGCCCGTAGTCCAGTGTAGATGATCGATTAAAACAAGCCCGTAATCAGAATGAGATTGGTGCGACTACAATCCAGTGTAGATGATCTATTAAAACAAGCCCGTAATCAGAATGCGATCGTTGGTGTCGCAGGGCGAGATGGGCACGAGCGAGGTGACGGGGCGGCCGGAGCCGCAGTACGCGGCGTGGCGGCGGCGCGTGTGGCGCCACGCCGTGTCGCTGCCGCTGATGCTGCTGTGTCTCGCAGTCGCCGGCCTCGCGACATTCGCGCTGCTGCGCACGCAGGTATACCCGCTACCCACCTGGGATCATTTTAATACACGATCTACTTAGCTTAAGCTAGCCAAAAGTATTGGGAGTTTTTTGCAGCCATAGATAAAGTTAGGAAATTCATAGTGTGGTTGTGTGCCAGAGGAGGCGTAAAAACGCGTTGGTTGTGATTTATGTATATATTTATGTAATGTGGCTGGCCGATGGGCAAGTAAGCTATATTATGGCATATTTTCGCCACCACCCATAGGTATTTTTGCTTGAAAAAATATTAAAATTTTACTTATATAGCAATGTGCAAGGCAATTAAGATGTCATGTCGGTACTTATATAAGTTCTTTTCCTTTAAACAAAAACACAAATAGTCCTGATATAACTGTTTGATTGAACAATAACTGATGAGTGGGTAGTATCTACCCAGACGGGCTTGTGCAAAGCCCATGCTCTCCATAACTCCAGTCGCGTCAGATTTACATTTCATAGAACTTTGTAAATGAGAGAATAGAGTGCACGAACGGCCTTGAAATTTGTTCGAACAGGTTTATTACACTCATCTTAAATTCATTCACAGGATTGGTGGGAAGACACGATATTTTATTTCAGTTGGATACCGCGCGCTTTTTTGGCGATACTAATTGCGGTCGAGGAAGAAGTCTATGCGCGAATCGCGAAATGGCTCAACGATAAGGGTAAGTCCTGAATATCAAACGTTCTTTTTTTAAATTTAAAATTCGAATTCAAATATCAAATTTCGTGTTGTTATGATTTATGACGTCATCTTTGCGTAAATAATTAAAAAAAGCTAGGTTTATAATGAGTGTATCTTTAAAGAGTATTAATATCAATTAGATATTTTAGCGGTCCCCATTAGATAGTACATTTTTAGTTGAATTGAAAATTGTAAGTTTTTCTTGATTCAAAAAAAACTGTGTCCTTTCTCATTTTAGTTCTACAAACACTGGTTATAAATAGTACCCCTTCCGTTGCCACTAGTAAAAAGATAAACAAAATATACCCAAGGTCAATTCACATTGCTTGGATGCGATCTCTCTGGTAGGGAGCCTCTAGGAATTATTATATCTATATAAATAAAAGTCCTAGCTTAGTCAAAATTTTATATCATCATAGTATGATGTAGTAAGACATGTGATTTTATACGATATTAATATTGTGTGAGTTGTGTGGATTTTACATTTTTTTTTATACTAGCAACATTCACAGACAATTGAACACTAACAAAATAGAAATATTTAAATTTTTTGTGCATGTGATGTGACATTACTTCGAGATTCTTCTAGATTTTTTTATAGATTTGAAATTAGAATATCTTATCTTTAAATAATATTAAATAGTTAAAATTATTAAATTAAATAAACATTGAACTTAGTTATAGTTTTAGATAAATTTAGCGAATATATTGATTGATTGTAGTGTAATAAGATAATATAGCGCATATTGTTTTCTCTTTACCGCTTACCAAACGGGACTGGATGGAAAAATACGACATTTTATTAAATGGTAACACCGACACCGTCCAATTTTTATAAAAAAAAACAGAAAACTATCGACTCGAGACAAAGTATGAAAATCATCTGATTCTGAAAATAGCATTGGTTTGTATTTAAGCTATGAAAAGTAATGCAATACTAAAATGACAATCATGCTTGTGCTACACTAATAGCAGGCCTGCCGCTAGTCGCTGCATCCGCGTTAATAACCATCCCTAACACAAATTTTAAGTAAAAAAACGCAACGATTTGACAACGGGGTAATTTTTAAAATTGGAAGAACTGACCCATATACATACTTATTCATATATCTTTGTAAAACACTAATAACGTCGCAGTGTTATGTTCTATGTACTTATTCCACAGATCTAATAAGTTTTAGAAAGAACAAAATAACTTAAAAGTATATTGTGTGAAATAAAATATGAATTAAATGTTTTTTTTTCTGTTATTTATAAATATGGTCCTGCGATATTAAAAGTGTTTACAAATCACGTATGTAAAAAAAATATTAAAAAAGGGAAGCACTATGGAGTTTTTGAATGTCTAAGGAGGACATTATTATGAACTGCCTGTTACCAATACTACACACTTATTAATACAACAGCCTTTGCCCAGCATCACCATAAATATGAGATTTTACTGTAATATTCGACGTGAAAATGAACAGGTTTATACTCATTGCCACGTGAGGGGTACGCTTACCACGCAGGCTCGTTGCGGGCCCTCCTAAAACATAACTATTAACCTAACAAGTTAAAAAGTCGTTAAAGCACGGCATTCTCATAGATTGTCCAAACCGCTTGCATGTCTCTTAAATAAACATACATTATAGCATGTTCTAAAATTAAATTATGTATATAAAAATCGCTTCATATCAGACACACAGAGCATTGAAATTTTTTTATAGTAACATTACTATGACTGTATATTACATAATAAGTTTTAAACTTATTTTTTGTTGCGATACAAATATTAATTATAACTTAGAAGTATTTTTTCACGACCATATTGTTATACTTCAATAATTGTTTTTTTTTTCTATAATGTGATACATATATATAAAAATATAACTCAAGACTAGATTAGCTTCATTAAATTCAATTTGCGTTTAATTATATATTGAAGTTTAATTGTTGTCTATGCGTGTTAAAAGTAGACTTGCTTTTGGTATTGATATGTAGAAAAGTTATTCCTTACCTTCCAATAATCTCATTTCTGTTTCAGTTTCAATTTGTGAATTCGTTCATGAGTTTGTTCTACATTGCGTTCTACCTTCAGGATATGGATAAATTGAAAGAGGTGAGATGAGTTACGAAAGTTTTCATTTCATTTTATTACATTATTTTTCGTGGTAGGGTCAGATATTCTACCGAGAAATATCTGTAAGCCAGTGTGACTACAAGCAAAAGGGAAAATAAACGTTTCGATATTTATTTTGTTAGTTTCATCAAGTCTGGTCGCTTCTTAAATATTCTCTTGGATTTTTTTAAAGATATTATCTGTTAGTAGACTGAATAAAGAATAATTATTTTTTCGTAAATTGTTTGTAACTTTAGCGGTACGTTGTCCATTCGATCGTCTATATATGTATGTTTTTAAATATAATGTTAACTTGACTTGCCTTTAGAAGTCATCATAATAAATTTTTGGATGCTCAGGGAAATAATTCATTAATATTTATTTCTTGTAGCAACTAGCCGTTCTGCTCATAACGCGACAGATAATTGGAAACTTGAAAGAGTCCGCCTTACCATATCTGATTGAAAACCTCAGGCTGGCGAAGATTTGTTTCGATGTTTTCGGAGCTTTAAGTCCCAGCAAAAGTGAGTCGATTGGAATTTTTCTAATGTATATATAATAAGATGGCCGAGGTGGCCCAGTGATTATAACGCGCGTATCTTAACCGATGATTGCGGGTTCAAAGCACCACTGAATATTCATGTGATTAATTTGTGCTTATTGTGAAGGCGGTGAAGGAAAACATCGTGAGGAAACCTGCATGTGTATAATTTCATTGAAATTCTGCTACATGTGTAGTCGACCAAACCGCATTGGAACAGCGTGGTGGAATATATTCCAAACCTTCTCCTGAAAAGGGAAAGAAGACCTTAGTCGAGTCGTGGGACATATACAGGATGTTGTTGTAATATTAAGTTTTGTATTCTAGAATTTGTGCACGTGTTTCAGTACCGACGTCCGCTCAGTTGAATGAGTTGTTCGAAAAGAGGACGTCGTCGTCGGGCGAGGCGCCGGAGATGCTGATAAACGGCGGCGCCGACAAGGAGAGAAGTGACCGGCGTGACTCGGAGCCGCTCGGGCAGAAGGTCATACACCAAGCGGAACTCGAGTCGCAGCTGTTTAAGGTACATTTTGACGCCATTCTAATCAACTCCATCACCACACAAATATCTCACTCAATGTAAGAAAAGGTGCGTCACCTTTAAGGTCTATTTTCGTGTGCACAGTATGAGCGGTAATCTGCTTTACCGATCGAGAGTGACATATTCCGTCGCAATGATTTGACGTTTACATTTTAAAAGTACTAGGAGTTTAAGACTTGATTAAGGAATGAATTTGAAAACTGATGAAGGTTTTCTTACTCTGACTGTACATAACAATAACAGCACACAATTAATGATTACGTTACACTTACTTTAAAACCAACTGATCTAAGAAAGCCAGGTCATGTAATGCAGGTTACATAATGCAAACATGTACACACTGAAATAACCACTTGCTTAAGAACAAATTCTGTAAGCATTTCTATCTTAGAGAACAGTAATAAAGTCACTATAACCTTATTTCTCTTGGGTCGTCAACTGTGATGATCGCCTCCAGGCTGTTTCAAATAACAAAAATATGTTTATTATTGTATATTGTAAATTGACATTACACACAAAAAAAAAAAATAATAGATCCCACTGAGGTTTCTATCGCCGGTTCTTCTCAGGTCTGAGGTATTATATTCCTAACCGGTGGTAGATTATCGACAGTCAATAATAAAGTGTAAACACTTATAGTTTTTGACTTTGTGTTACGATAGTGCTTATCGCTATGTGGTAACTGATAATGAGCGTGTGGGCAGTACGAGGGCACGTTCTCGGAGTATCTGGAGATGCTGACACAGCTAGGGCACGTGGTTCGCGATAGTGTGCGATAAATATGTGGTAACTGATCGTGAGCGTGTGTGTGTGCAGTACGAGGGCACGTTCTCGGAGTACCTGGAGATGCTGACGCAGCTAGGGCACGTGGTTCTGTTCTCGGCCGCCTTCCCGCTGGCGGCGCTGTGCGCGCTACTAAACAACGCGTGCGAGGTGCGCGCCGACGCCTTCAAGCTCTGCCACGTGGCGCAGCGGCCCTTCGGCGAGCGCGTCAGCAGCATCGGCAGCTGGCAGGTGCGTATATGGTCCATGATCATGACAGGATCTGTGAGAAGATCTTTGTGGTAGGGCTTCGTGCGAGGTACCACCCACTCATCAGTTATTCCACCGCCTAATAACAGTAGTCAGTATTGTTGTGTTCCGGTTTGAAGAGTGAGCCAGTGTATCAGGCACAAGGGATATAAAATCTTAGTTCCGAAGGTTAGTGGCGCAGTGACGATGTAAGGAATAGTTAATATTTCTCACAGCGTCATTGTCTATGAGTGATGGTGAGCACTTACCATCAGGTGGCCCATATGCTCGTCCGCCAACCTATACCATAAAAAAAACCAAGGATAAGTTTATAACGCCAAGTTTGCGACTCCGCAATCAATAGACCTTTCTTTGAGGTATTTCGGCTCCCGTAAACTCATTAAATCCTTCTTCGTTTCGACATCAAAAAACCATAGATATTTTTAACATTGACGGTTTATAAAATCAAATCGTTTGCTAAAAACATTAAAAAAGGGTCATCATTCATCACAAAAAAATATATTCACTTCATCATCCTCCTGCCCTTATCCCAATTTTATTTGGGGTCGGCACAGCATGTCTTCTCCTTCCATACTTCTCTGACAGACGTCATCTCACAAGTAAAATTCTTTCTAACCATATCGTCTTTCACACAATCCATCCATAGTTTCCTTGGTCGTCCTCTACCTCTATATCCATCCACATCCATGCTCAAGAAAATATATTCCAAAATGATTGAAGCCTACTCGAATAAAGTATATGTAAGACTATGGATTTGTTAGTTGTAGTGTATTATAAGAGGTAGTTTATAAATAAAATATTGACAAGCCTACGCGTAAGGCGAGCAATAGTGGGGGGTACGGCCATTGGCCATATCATAATCAGTTAGTTCGCCGTACGAGCAAGACGTGTCCGTTATAAATCGAACTGTGTTGTTTCATTATTAACCACGTGCCTAATAGTGACCTGTATAGTACGACACAAATTAGATGTAGCATCGGAAAATGTAATGGAATGAAAATAAAACCGATTATTGTCGATTTACACAACCAATAGAAATAGCTCCCTATCGCGCCATTCGACGCTATTCGTCGCTATAGATTCACGCGTCAGAGAAAGCAAGTTCATGTAAATCGACGCGTCAAATTGACGAATATATTCGGTAATATGATATTACAAGTTATTACATTTGTACAAAGACCATATTCGCATGAGAAATAAATATTGATAATTTGGGATAGCGTACTCAATTCGGATGTGATCGGCTTTACGAATTTTGCCGATGCGACATCTAAGTTGTGTCGTACTATACATTAGTTATAACACATTGACACTGGTGGTCGGTGGTAGCACGCGATGGAAGCGATGGTAGCGGTCGCCGTGCTGGTGAACTGCGCTCTCATCGGTCTGTCGGGCCCCGTGCACCGCCTGTTACCTGACGCCTCGCCCGCGCAGACTATCCTCGTCATCGTGGCGCTAGAGGTCGCTATTCACCCCAGCCACGTATTGTTCTGTCAACCGTACCTATTACATCTGAAATATAATATATAAATATGAGACAACATCACATACATTATAGATAGCGCACGAGTTGAATGCAGAGCTCAGGAATTCGATAGTGCTGTGACCTAATTATAATTGATGACCAAAATACTCATTATATTGTGAGTAGTTAATATCGATAATTTTACTAGGTTAGCATAATGAAAAAAAGGCAAAATAATACTGATCATACATTTTTATTAATTATTTCACAAAACGAACTAAAAAAAAACACAAAATTTATTTATTATTATTATCATCAGATTCACACATAGTTGAATCGGTGTCACTATCCTCACCGTCGCTGACTTCAATTATAAATCGATCAATAGTATCTTCAACCAATCCATCTCTTTGCCAATAATTTTCTTATTACTTCAACAATAATAATGCGGTAACACGGCAAGCGTACGATAGCTGTCAAGGATGGAACAACACTACAGTGCGGGCGAGCGGGGAGGGGCGTGCGGACGGCGGGGGAGGTGCTCCCGCTCTTTACCTCACGCCCCGACTGCATTCAACTCGTGCGCTATCTATACTCTGATCCTAATTTAAGTAGCTAAAGCACTTGTGTTATGGAAAATCAGAAGTAACGATGGTACCACAAACACCCAGACCCAAGACAACATAGGTAACTTATAGTAATCTACATCGACTCGGCCGGGAATCGAACCCGGGACCTCGGAGTGGCGTACCCTTGAAAACCGGTGTACACACCACTCGACCACGGAGGTCGTCAAATACTTGGGTACCGTTTGAAGAAAAAAAATATGTTATCATTAATTGTTCCTAAATGGTACTACAAATTTTATTGACACAAAAATTAATAACATTTAATGCCTAAATATCTACAAGTATGAATTAAAAGTAATTACTGTTTAAATCTTGACCGCGTAGAATGGTGGCAAGAATTCTTATACCTTCATATATTACAAGGTATTTTTCTAAGGTGGTCAACTAAAATAGATAAATCTGTGAGGATGGATGTATGTATGTTTCTTACTCTTTCTCTTAAAGTACCAAGTTGGGTCGCTAGTATGACCTATAAAATTGATCGCTCTTAAGCTTTTGTTACACGTGCAATCAATTTTGTAAGGTTTATAAGACTAAATTCATTATTAATTATTGATAGTAAATAATATTTCAGCACGTAGTGTTAGTGATAGTGCTGTGCCTGCGGATCGCCATCCCGGAGATACCGGGCTGGCTGGCCACTGAAATGGCTAAGACGGAGTTCCAGAGAAGGGAAGCCATTAAAAACGCACATGCACCACTATTGGTAAGTCGCGTTGTTTTGGTAACATATAAAAAATATATTTAATGTTTTTTATGTTTCATGCAATTATGAAAGTATCGTAGTAGTAAGTGATAAGTATAAAATAATCGTCGTCAATGTGCAATATAAGTATATATAGATCTATGAAAGCTGTATTGTATACATACACGCCCAGTCTATAATATTTGAACCACACCCAATAACAATTGAAGATGTTACGCGAAAGCCATTAAAAACAATAGTATTGAAGTGGGTTTTTGTTTATGGCAACAAGTTTTATGGCTTAAGAATTGTCTCCTGCGAACAAATGTAGAAGTGTTGTATATGACACCGTAAAATTACAAAATTTGTCAGATTACAATCTGACGAGATAGAACTGTAACATTGAAATAAAACTAGTTATAACGGATTTGAATCGCGTATATTAATTATTTTTGGCATCCCGACGTTTAGCACTTTACAGCGTTCGTGGTCACGGGTAGACGAATAGTATATAGCTATAACTAGTTTTATTTCAACGTGTAATCGCGAAAATTTAAGACAACATTATGAGAACTGTAACATGTATGGACAGATTGTAATCTAACAGTTTAACTTCGATAACAATATAGCGAAAAATAATACGTTAAATTGCAATCGTATTTCGCAGTTCACAATATTTCGACAGCTTACAATCTGACGAGACAGATTGTAATTTAGCGAATTTTGTAATGTTACGGTAACATATACACCATACGGTGGTGAGTGGTGAGTGGTGAGTGGTGTCTATGTGTGGTGCGCAGTCGGAGGGCGCGAGCCAGGACGACGTGCGTCGCTCGGCCACGCCCACCACGCCCAAGCCGCCCGACAAGCCCGACCGCAAGCGCATCAACATCGGCAAGATCCCCGAGATCCCGCCCTTCAGGTGAGCGCCGACATTCGCATTGACACATTGCCTTATTTGGCGAACTATTGCTGAGGAAGCGTTCGAGTATTACTTAAGCAATTTTCCTGTTACTATATTTCTCGTCCCCCTTTTTAAAGATAATAGGAATACTTCCATATGCCGCAACTAAAATTATTTATTAATTACATTATATATATGTAAATATTCATTCTTCGTTCTGCTACTACAACAACAACGGCCTGTAAATTCCCTCTGCTGGGCTAAAGGCCTCCTCTCCCTTTGAGGAGAAGGTTTGGAACATATTCCACCAGGCTGTTCCAATGCGGGTTGGTGGTTTGCTACTAAGAAGTACGCAATAAAATTCGATATATGTTATTGGAAGACATTTTTTTTTATACCTACCTAAGTTAATTACGTTTGTCTGTGAAATTAAAAATAATAAGAATGGTGTATTCCACCGATTGCTTACGTTATACTCAAACGCCTCTTTGAATGGCTTTTTGGTAGTAGTTCGAATTATCTAAAGACGCTACCGCTACTGATGGCGCTATTATTTAAAGTCAAACTCTCATCGATTGATAGTTTACGAAAATTTTATCCAGATAGGTATTAAAATTGGTCCCATTTGACGTATAAAAAAAAACATGATGGTATAGAATACCATTGGTTTAACAATCACTATTTAAAGAAATCTGGGTATAGCTTTCTTGGAAATGTTTTGAGGTACTGTTAATACAGAATACTAGAAACGACACATTTTTAATAGATTAATAAAGACTAGAACATATTTATCTATTTACATTTCACTTAACACTTAAATATTATGTATTTTACATTTAGAGAATGTTAGAATTTGCATGAATATACGATGGGAGGTCCAAAAGTGAGCGTAATAGTGTGAAAAGGTTGAGGATAGGGAGTAGTATTTTACTAATTGTTTATCATAGACCGGGAGATGATAATGACAAAATATTTGGTCATTTGTACCAGTATGGCGGTTTTTCAGGTTCAAAAAAAAAACCATTACTCCTTTGCAGTGGTATGGCGGCCATTGGGAACTGTCGGAAAAGTATGGCAAGTGAGACTAAGAGAAGTAAAATTATCCAAAGCTGTTCTCGTAAGACACCTTTGGTTTTTTCTCATTACCTATAGGCTATAATTTGGATTCCAAATTTGAAAATACATTTGTTTCCAAATTTAAAAAAGTATTAAGAAAGAACATTTTCGTGCGATAATAACGTAAAGGATAATATTACGGCCCGTTATTAAAAAAAGGTAAAATTTTCCTAATTTTATTAAATTTATAAAAGAACATTTTTGGGGACTTTTGGACATCCTCTCGTATTTCACTTTAAGAATATTAAAAGTTGTCATTAGGTCTATTTTCCATTAGAAAAAATTGCCGTTTTCTATTACGTAAAGTCTAGTCATTATTACTATTAAAATATATTAAATGTTATGTGCACGTTATGTTAGTTCATGCATTTAACATTAATATATGTATAGTTCTTTATCTCATGCCTAAGAACTCTTAAAAATTGTAACGGCAACAAATCGTTTTCTTCTGAAGATAAACTACTAAAAAAATGTACATATGTATGATAAAACATTAATTCAATTTGTAATTGCTTAAAAAATAAATACAGAACATACTTTTTAGAAAAAAAATATTACCAATTGACATGTGAGAAAATCAACCAATGAAATTTCCTTCGGAATGCAAGCTAGCCAATCAAATGTAGAGAAAGAGACAAATATAAAATTTTAAATTTAATCCATAGCAAATTGATTGAAGTAAACGTAGCGAAACGAAGCCAAACGTTCTTTAAAACATAGACACAATTTTTGTCATGCAATAATTTTATAAAAATCACCCGTTAGGACATTTGTAACGTACATTCATGTAGACGATCATGTATTTTAAATTTGTTTTTTTCATTTTGTTTTCAGTTAATTTGACACAAGTAATATGCCTGGATGGGTGTGTAGTTACAGAGTATATATTCCGTCATATTCCATCGAGTCAGTATTTATTATCTATATGCTTGTTATGATCATTACGTTGTAATTCATTTATGATTTGCAATAAAATTTATCTTTCGAATTTTGTAGTTTTTTTGGCTTTCTTAAACTTTGGAAAAGTTAAAAGAAACTTCTTTTACAGATAATTTAAAAATAGACACTAAAATTCTTCAATTATATTATCAGCAGAATGCCTATTTATTTCAATATCTAACGAGGTAAAATAAATTTTACATTTGCCTTGCTTTTCGCTGATATTGTCCTGACATTACACATATAGTTATTTGTATATTCTATTTTAAAACTTCTTTCTTTTACCGTACTAAAACTGTCTCTAACAAATACATCCTTTAATCTAAAACACCTGAGTTTGTATATAAAATGCCCCAAATAAATGTACAGTTAATCAATAATCACTTATCCACTTTATTCCATTCATCGCACGTTTTTTTATGCCGTAATGTTCTAAGCTTTTCTATCTAACAACATTCTGCTTGCCTCCAAAACACGCTGTGCTTTATACAGCGTGTTGAAATAATAAATACTTTCAGACCTAAGGCAGCTTCTGTAACCGAGCCTGCGGTCACAACGGGGTCATTACAAATGCTACAGGATGTCAGTCCGACGAAACCTATACGGCGTAAGGTACGTGCTATTTATTGAATGCAGGAATAATACTTACATCAATAGCGTAACTCAATATATTCGACTGGAAAATATTTTATTAATTAAATATGTAGTTTTGATTTCACCTTAACAAAGGGCCACTCAAATATCAAAAATAGTTTTTTTATTATTTCAAGCAAATTAAAAAGTTAAATCCAATGTGCATAAAAATATCACCGGTAGGATAATACTTGGAACGCTAGTCGCTGAATTATCTATGCAAGTAGATCCGGCAAATAGGATGAAGAATGAGCTGGTGTAACTATGGATTTAACGGACACCATAAAGTCCAAGTTTACCGGCAAAACGTCAGTGTAAACAGTGGTTTATATTACTTATCCTCAGTTATTAATTGATTATAATTTAAGTGTTTTATTTAAACTGTCATTATTAAACGTAAGCTCTATAGGAAGGTACGCCAGGCGCCCCGCTCTCTCTTCTGGGAGTACGCGGCTTGAGAGACGAACCTCTTCACAGATCGGCTCACTGCATTCCGCATCCCACCCAACATAGACCTCTAGTCAATCCAACGCTACAGGCAAGTATCTATAACCTAATTTGTTGGTCTATATGACAATCATTTCTTTATGACGAGAAGTTTATGGGAAAAAATTGCAAAAATGAACGAAACAATTCTTATCATCATGAAAATGTGCGCGATTTTCAGGAGCTTTCGGGAAGTGTGAGCGCCGGTGGGTCCGAGCCGGACTTAAATGCGGTACCGTCAACAGCGCCATCCATGGACACTAGTGCGACTTCCAGTGAAGACGATAAACCTAAGGATAAGAGCAGTACGTACTCTTAATTATTTATTCATTAGTAAATAGGGAATGTACAAAATTAGAGCAGGTGTATACATTTACATTAACAGTCTGTAAATTTCCCTCTGCTGGGCTAAGACCTTCTCTCCCCCTGAGGAGAAGGTCTGGAACATATTCCATCTCGCTGTTGTGGGTTGGTGGAATCCACATGTGGCAGAAAATCAACGAAATTAGACACAAACAGATTTCCTCTAAATTCCTCTCGATATTTCCCCGCCGAGCACGAGATAAGCACATAAATTAAACACATAAATAAAGTGGTGTTTTCTTGGCTTTGAACCCGCAATCATCGGTTAAGTTGCACGCGTTCTAACCACGCGGCCATTATTATTATTATTAATAAGCGCTCGTGTCGCGCGGCCATCGTTATTATTATTATTGCGTAGTTAATTAGCAAAACAATGCGAGTGTCAGCTGATGAGTGCGTTCGGTGTCGCGTGCGCAGGCCGGTCGCGCGCGCGCGCGGCGCTCGTGAAGCGCGTGCGCTCGGTGGCCGTGTTCTCGCTGGGGCTGCGCAAGGCGCGCGAGGCCGCCGCCGCCGCCGAGCGCGCCGAGCCGAACACGCCCGAGCGCCCGCACACCACGCCCGTACGTCTTTTTTTTTTTATGGTTTCTTACTGTTTTTAACAAACGATTTGAATTTATGAACCGTCAATGTTAAAAATATCTATGGTTTTTTGATGTCGAAATGCCTCTTATAATACACTACAACTAACAAATCCATAGTCTTACATATACTTTATTCAAGTAGGCTTTTTCAACCATTTTGGAATATATTATCCTGAGCATGGATGTGGATGGATATAGAGGTAGAGGACGACCAAGGAAACGATGGATGGACTGTGTGAAAGACGATATGGTTAGAAATAATGTTACTTGTGAGATGACGTCTGACAGAGAAGTATGGAAGGAGAAGACATGCTGTGCCGACCCCAAATAAAATTGGGATAAGGGCAGGAAGATGATGAATGGAATATATTTTCTTGTGATGAATGATGACCCTTATTTAATGTTTTTAACAAACAATTTGAATTTATAAACCGTCAATGTTAAAAATATCTATGATTTTTTTATGTCGAAATGAAGAAGGATTTAATGAGTTTACGGGAGCCGAAATACCTCAAAGAAAGATCTATTGATTGCAGAGTCGCCAACTTGGCGTTATAAACTTATCCTTGCTTTTTTTTTTATGGTATAGGTTGGCGGACGAGCATGTGGGCCACCTGATGGTAAGTGGTCACCATCACCCATAGACAATGACGCTGTGAGAAATATTAACTATTCCTTACATCACTGCGCCACTAACCTTGGGAACTAAGATGTTATGTCCCTTGTGCCTGTAGTTACACTGGCTCGCCGCCACGGTTCGTTGCCTTTGCACTCTGTGCCCCTCTGCTGTCACTGTAGCGTCCCCTTACCCGCGCAGGGCCCCCCGGCGCCGATGCTCGGGGGCGAACTGTCGCTGATACCGATCGAGCAACTGATCCAAGTGGAGGACGTCAAGCCTCGCCCCTCGATACAGGTGGAGGAAGTCAAGACTCGCCCGACGACATAAGTATTTTATCGAGTATTATTTTGATTATGTTTGAACTTAGGTCTGTAAACGCACAACAGTTATGCGTGAGTTCATTGCAAAATATGTATCGGTTACATCTTTAGTGTAAATTGGGTTTATCATATAATTTTAATCATAGGTTTATCTCATACACACTCAGTCATTAAATAAAGCATTTAGGTCGTGAATGATGACTAACAAAACACATCTGGACATTGTTATCATTATTGAATACAGTTATTATTTTATCTCAGTTTAAAAATAGCCTAATACAACAAATATACAATGGTTTTAATTAAATACAGTTAACAGCTTAAAACGACCTTTAGGAGTAAAGATAACCTTTCCTTTTTGAGATTTTCATCTTCCATGCAATATATTTCGAAACACTATAACTCAATTTCAATTCATGGCTTACATTCTTACCTACTTCTTTCCTACTTTAGTTTTACTTCCTAAAAATCCGATAAGCATTTTGGCCATATTCCAAAACAATGCTATCTTGTCAATTCAATGTCAAAGATGTTTATTTTGCTTTACTCCTATTGTAATTGAATACATATATATACATATAGTTCCTGTACCTTATGTGCAGATCGTTACTAATATCAATATGTAAACGTCCAATCAGTGCAAAAGTTATAAGAAATTTTGATATTTATTCAAACGTTTTGGGGCTTGTGTCATCCGATAGCGTGACGATACATTTTTTAAACAATTTGCCTTTTAAAATACGAGTATTTATAGCCCCACTATTCAAGGAAATACCTAATATGTTATTTTATGTGATAACAAGTCTTTCGTCAGCTTCCAAATAAAATGTTACGCATTTAGTACAAAATATTTGTATTGTTGATGAATTCCTTTCGGAGTTTTCATATTGAAATACGCATGTTATATATAAGATGGGTAATGACGGTGATAACCTTACCGTACTATGTCGAACGAATGGACAGAATATGGTGTTGTGTATCAAATGAAATTTTGGACATTTTTAACATTTTGTAAGAATTTTTCGATGTTGTTGATGTCTTCGTTTCAAATGCAATTGTTGTAACGCAATTTGTTTCTCGAAGCTTCCGAGTTCAATAAGCAATCGTCTGACAATAAGTTGAAAATTGTGTATGTTCACCGTTTGTCTCTGTCCGACCAGAGGAAATTATTGTTCCAGTAACCATATTTTCTAACGTCGGTAAAATAAAATTATTTGTGTTGTGAGATAGAACGAACAACGAACTGTTCTTTTGTTTTCTTTTGGTTATTGGGAGGTTACCTTACGTTTTCCTAAATAGCTCCAAATTGCAAGGAAGTCAAAAATATCAGTATAATAAATAACTAAAAGTTATAATTAATGGTACAGTATTATATCCTAAGATAATAGTTTTAAATATATGTATGGTCTATGACCATAGAGTTATATTTTGTCTGGTCGGAAGTTTTTCTTATCTATCTGTGTAATACCGCTAGAATCACTTCACTCGTGTCGTTGTCTGTAGGTTAGTTATAAAATAAGAAAAAGTCTGTTAAAAGTTTCTAGAAAAGTACCGAATGAATTTTATTTAAGTTTTATCTCAGTTTCTAGGCTTTATTGTGAAATTATGGGAGGTTTTACATTTTAGTTTCACTTATTTAAATAGAACTTACAAAAATTCAAATTTGGCTGATTTTTTTTTAACGATTATGCTATTTTGTCTACGACCTTATATACGCTTTGGTTTAAAACTTTCGTTTATGATTGCTCAACAAAAATTATACAAATACTGTCAATTAATACGAGAGGACTTTCCCCGAGTTATTTTTCGATGTCAAATACAAACTTTTTAAAGTCTAGTTGATTATAGTTTCAATACGTTTAGTTGTCAATCGATGTTGATTAGCAATACATTACAGAAGTGTTGTAACTTTGATTGTTTAGGTTTAGTTTAGAATTGTTATTAACGTATTTAACACTAACATTAAAAAATAAAACTGCAGTATCTACTTCTTGCATAAATATTCTTGTATTGCTTATGAAAAATAACTATTAAATAACATTCATTTTTTTTGTATCCTTAATCAAATGCTTCGCATAGACTGTTTGTAACTTTTGTTAATATCAAAACTATTTTTCTTTATGAAGCTATGACAGACGGTTCATGTTTTTCTCCTTTTTTTTAATTATTTTTATTTCAGTCTGTCAAACTTTAAATTTCATATGGCAATACTTTATTCCATGCAACAGTAGACATTGCAGCGTTATTATAGAAACTAATATTGAGAGAAATAGTATAGTACTTGGTTTATGGTCGATTAGTTTCAGCTTACATGCCTTATAGTTATTTTAGTATTAGAAAGGTATTAAAATTGAAATAACTAAAGAATATATTTAATTCGCTATAAGATACAATCATATGTATAATATTTGCGTCCATCTTCAGTTTTAAATATAATGTGCTCGTGTAAACTGCCCTTAAAATTAATATCCGATTAAAATCAACATTTCCTATTTTCTCGTTTATGTGAGCACTGAATGTATTTATTAGCGTGTTTGGAATTCTATTGAAAACCCTATTTTTTGTAATGTGTAAGGTCGAGTAATAATTATGTATTATTTGAATTAAAAAAAAACTTATGTTTAAAATAATACCCTAAGTATTACTCGATCCGTGTAACGGTGATGTAAAATGCTTTATTATTAGCATTGCGAAGTAGCTAATTAAATATTTGTTGTTATGTAATTATTTTTTATACGAAATATTGATAAACGTTGCATTTTTGAGTAGAATATAAATTTTATGTTTGCCTAACGGTAATGCTGTTTTATTTATTACATTCTAACTTCTGTAAGTTAATGCTGGGCAAATTTACCTATTCATTAACACGAGAAAACATTTCCACTGCTAACTTAGAACGTCAAAACTAACTACTAATTCTTTCCAATGGGTAACCATTACTAACATTTACTGAGTAACGTTATTAGACAAATAAATACAAGGTACTACACGATTATATAACATCTTTTATTTAAATACATAGGATACATTGTTTAATGATTACAACACATATACATATATTTTCAATTAAATTTCTGATACATATAAGTTATAATTTCGTCGTTTCCAAACTTGATAACTTTCTCCGCAATACTGCCCAGCTTGTGGTAACTTGTATACCGTGAACCAAGAAGAGTCAATGTGATTAAAAATGTCTCCGGTACTTGACTGTTCGTTAGAAGATTACATATGCACATCTCCAAAACATCTCTAGTTAAATTTGTGTTATATAACATCGTGTCGATTACATTGGAGATAATATCAGTGATATTAGCATTCAAGCTACAATAATAAATGTTTTTCTCTTTGAGATCATTTATAAACGAGATCAGCGCGTCAGTAAACCCAGCAGCTATAACCAAGGTATCCAAGTGGTCATAGCTTAGTTCTCCGTTTGCGTCAATCTTTTTGGGGCCCACAACTTTCTTAGAGATTATAGTTAAGTTGTAATTCCAGTACAATAGATATATTTCATGCATTGGAATCGATTGTAGGATTAGATCCATTATTTTCTCCAATATGGGCACCGTCTTTATTTTATCTGTGATATTGCAGGAATATTTTAGTATTTTTTGCAGAATCTCCAATAAAAATCGATGAATTTGGAATTTATGATCCGATTCCGCTTTCAGTTCGATGCACTTTTTAATAATAATCGACGCTAGTTCCCAGCTTCTATTCATTTCCTTTTCGTTTTTATAATTGACTATATATGTAACGGCAAGGATCCACTTCTCGTAAATAAGTGTGTTGTTTCCCCACGTGTTGTCAAACATTTCTACCTTCTGTTTAAAATTCGTAGGCTCAACCATCTCATCTAATATTTTAGTGCGACAAAACTCCATATCTATACAATGGATGTTCTCCCCTATCTCCCTTATGATCATAATTTTCCTATCGACGTTCTTCGATTTTTGATCTGAAAATTTGTCGATCGCCTTCCAAGCCGATTCCAGATAATCACCTTTCAGATTCTCTGGCAAGTAGAAAGTCAAGAGACTAAAAATGTCGTCGTCGTCATCCTCGTTTAAATCTAAAGTACAGGATTTCAATACTTCATAGAGACTCAGTTGCAAATTATCATCCAATGTGTTTATATAATGAAACAGAGACATGTAAAGGATTTTGCGCAGTGATACATTCTTTGTATTTTTCCAGACATCCGTTATCAATTTCTTTAAATCTTCAGAATTGAAGCACCGGAAAGCTAATCTTAAACCATGCTTCTGTACCGATACTGGTGCATCGAGAATGGCAGAAATAAATTGTATGGAGCGCTGTTTTGGTAAGTTTGCTACATAGGAATTCAACATGGGCAAACAAAAGCTCAAGTAATCACCTTTTATAAATTTCAATACAGCTGGTAAAGGTACAGGTGGCCTTGAGTAATAAACAAAGCGACAAATACCTTCTTGAATCAATAAAAGGTTTCGGTCAATCGTATCATGCGCTACTTTTGAATCTGTCGGTGAGTACTTAGTTATAAAATTAATTTTGTAATTATTATCCGCAATATGAAATATACCATTAATTACAGTAAAAACAAGATTACGTTTGTATGCTAAATCTTCTTGTAATAACAATTTTTCAAAGATTTTTATGCAATTTTTAGTGATATCATTTGAAAAATATATTCGTAGTTTTTTCATTAAAGTGTTCAGATTACTGCAGATCCAGCCAGAAGAAAGTTTATCTATTGCATCCGGTAACACATTTAGAAATTCTGTAGTGTCTTTTTTTAGTAAGCGAATTAATGATGCCGGTGTTAGGGAAACAGGTACATCCTCAGTAGTTTCCCTAAACAGTTCTCTATCTTTATAATTGTCCCAGTCAAGTTTTATATATTTATAAATAATATCCGGGCAGTCATCTTTTGTCTTATTAAAAAATATCAAAACATCTAAGAAGGAATTAATTATGTTATTTATTTGATCTTTATTGTCATTATTGTATTCTTTGTCATCAAATCTTTTTATTTTTTCACTGAACAATTTTTTGAAAAACTCAAAAACAAGATCACTTTGATCGTCAGTTAAATACCTGAAGTGTGGTTTGAAATATTGTTCTATTTCATATAAATATATTCCATCAACTTGAAGGTTTGATGGTATATCTTTGTTATGTATTATGTAATAAATAATGGCAAGTGCTTTGGTAGAATTCATGTACTCTCCTGTAAAACTTTTCATACTGTGGAATATTTTGTTAATAAAATTCCAACATGAATCATTAACATTGAAAATATTGTGCAAGTCAATGATTTTATTCAAGAAGTCTTGTTTGTTAAATTCTATCTCATTCACATGTCGCTCATAGTAATATTTGGTCAGTTTCTCCAAGTCTTGTTCATTCCTAACAGCAGATACTAAAACTTTGACCATTTCAGCTCGTTTAGACCTGTCATCAGTTTTAAAAATGTATTTTTTTATACCATTGAATGCAAGATCAAAATTAATGAATTGATACCAAATGTAATCTTCACCAGGACCCAACAGTTCCTTGCCTTGCTCTATATGCTTCAAAGCCCATAATTCCCTTTCTTCAAATGTTAACAGCCGATGATACTTGCGTTCATAAAAGTTTTTACTCATTTCAAATTCTTTGTCATGATATTTATTCATGAAAATTTGTCTTAAGAAGCTGTAAATTTCATTAGATGGTATCAAGCTCAATATGCTTTTATATGTTTCATAAAAATCCATGTACCAGAAATGATTTACATCACAAGGTAACAAAGCAACAGCATACTGCTTTGCATCTTCAGCAGAACTATATTTCACAATAGTTTTCATGTTTAAGTTTTTTACATATAGAGAAGGATTTTTTAGGACTCTCTCTTTATGCTTGGTCATTATTTGTTTAGAGAGCCGTTGCCCCAATTTTGGCTCATTGTAACGGTCTTGGTGACCATATTCTTCAAATAAATTTAAATATTTTTCTTTTGAAATACAATACAAGTAACGAAAATGAATGACTTCATCTTTTGTGAACATTTGCTGACTTCTTAATCGTTCTAAATATTTTTCAATGAGAGTGAATGAATTTCCAAAAAATTCTTTCAAATCCAATTTTGTGTCAATTTTAGTTTTGTTTTCTATGTACTCGAGTTTGTGTGCTTCAGATGTAAAAATAAGGAATTTTAATGCACAATCTTCAAGTTTTACTTTTAAACAATATTTATAGAAATTAAGCATTCTTTCTTCATTTCTCACGTGACATGATATAGCAGACAACATTTTCTTTTTCATCTTAAACGACATCGATGGAAAAACATTGTGATGTAAATAATCCGGATTTATTATTTCGGAAAAATTATCTTCATACAGCCATTCGCACTTTAAAGCTCTCGAAATGTACAATGAATCTCCACATTTAAGCGTTTCTATAATGTAATCAACGTTTTTGTATTTCGAAGCAACGTCAATTTTAAACAATCGATCGACATCGGTATTTTCTTCGGAAGATCGAATTTCATCGAAGTCTGTTTTTTTGGAAAATGCATCATTAACATGTTTATTCAAGTTTCGTTGTCGCTGTGGTAGATTAGATCCTACTATATCCAACATATTGGTGATTTTCTTCTGAAACAAGTTAATACTTAAATAAATAAACGGAAATACTTATGTATTCAAGTAAGAGTATACCAGGTAAAAGCTTTTTATTTTGATAAAAATAATTTATATTAATTTCTTACTTATTTATTATGGCCGTAATGTATTATATTATTAATAAAACATATATTTTCTTAAAATGTTAACGTAAAATGGCTATTGTTTATAATTATCAACACAGTAAATATGTTTTTTAATATTTTATTTGACGGTTGACTCCCACTTCTCAGTCTCATACGACTGGCTCATCTTCATAGAGCACAGACTATAAATTTATAAAAGGTGATCTCATTGCAAAGGGCTACATCGATGATACTATCGATTTTATCGACGACAACAAAGCAAAGGTATTGAAATTATTTACAAATAAAATCTAAATCCTATATATGGCACATACATTAAATTTTATTCCTTAATAATGGTGCAGTGTAAATATTTATATTTAGTTTAAATTTCTCCTGTACTCTATTATTATAAATGAATAATAAGGTAGCGGGCAGGGTATATTAATAAAAAAACAACATTTAGTCATAATGGTTTTGTTTTTGTGTAGTAAAGAGGTAATGAGCAATATCTAATCATATTCAAGTCTCTATCGTAATTAACATTTATGAGTATATTAATAAACCTTAGCATTATAATTTAAAAAGGGCGCCTTTTACCACCGGAAATCTAAGTTTCTGTCTAAATCCGTTTTATGTCACCGAGCGAGATTCTTCAATGACATATATTACTTATCTCCAGAGCGAGTGTCGAGCGAGGTTGTGTTTGCGGTATAAATATTGAAAACTGTAGCTATCGAGTGTCGTGTTGTCGTTATGATGCAATAGAAATATAATTATAATATATGAATTATTTTGTGTTTTATTGTGTGTGTACCAATATGAAAGGTGAGTTAGAAGTCCAAAGGCTTATAGGGGCTTAACATAACATATTAGTTCTCAACATTTGTCGCGATGTAAAGAATGGTTAATATATATACTTTAATACATCTACTGGTTAATATATATACTTTCAGCGTCAATGTCTGTGGTGACTATAACTCAACCGGTAGCCCAGTTGCCCGTCTGCCTACCTACATGATTAATAAAAAAAATCACCTTATTAAAATGAGTTTAGCCTATTCCAACTAAAAAAGGTAAAAACCGACGTTGATCCGATATAATTTGCCGACTAAGAAAAATCTAAATATTCATTATGGATTTTCGACAAAATTTCGTTTTAAGCGACGACGAAGATGTTATAGGAACTATGAGAGTAAAATTTAAGTTGATATGATTCATCAAATACAATAGAATTGTATTATAAAGACACAGATATTAATCAAGAACTATTAGTAGCGCACATTTATTAGTAGTAAATCACATGAAATAGGTAAATCTAAGGCTTGTTTAATTTTAATGCTTCTTTGATCGAAGTATATTATAGAAAACTTAGTTTAATCTGTCAGTATGATTATAATAATAAATTTAGTCTAAAGTACACATGCAAGTAAAAGTGAAAGACGATATGGTTAGAAAGAATATTACTTGTGAGATGACGTTCGACAAAGAGGCATGGAAGCGGAAGACATGCTGCAGAATTGGGATAAGGGCAGGAGGATGGATAAATATAATTATATCAAATTAAATGTTTCTCTTTTTTCTCATTCTTATGTATTGGTTATACTCGTGGTTCTGAATGAGAGGCGAAAGCGGCGTCTTGTCTCAGGGACTTTTGAATATAAACAACGAGAACAATTAATTTCTGTGCCTAATAATAAAATATATTAGACTATTAATAATTAAATAAAACTATTATTAACATAAACCAAACAAAATATTTACTTACTGCTAAGTGCACAAATTAAGTCGTCAAATATTTTCAGTGTAATCAGTGATAACGTTTTATCTCCTGATACGTGTGTTTTTTTTTACAAATTAAACTTTAAATCGGTGTATAATCTGTTTTTTACGCTAACGATACATACATAAAACCTACTTTGCTAAGAAAAATGAAAATCAAATTTACATTTATTCATTTTGAACAGTTGTAGTTTGTTTTAGTATTATTCTTAGAAAGTAAATACCTGCATTTGTGACTTTCTACCTATTGATATCTCTGATATGAAAAATTATGCTTTTTAGGCTATGTATGATCAACATTAAAAAGATTTTCATGATACAATGTGGTTTTGTTAATATAATAAGCACGTTTTTAAATATGTAAATATAAAAATGATCCTTAACCGAATATTGGCTGGAACAACTATCAAAGTTAATAAAAAATAATAATAGCTTTGTTTACGAAAGGATAGAGTAATCACCAAATGTTTAAGCATTAAGCCCATTACAAAATAAAAAAAAAAGGTATAAGAGGTAAGGAATAAAGAACAAGGAATAAGGAATAATACAGCAACCAAAACACAATAGGCGATAGGCTACAATATTCAACCAATCAAAGCAGTTGAAAACCTGCTACTAGTTACGTGCTGCTGTTAGTTTTACGACACTTCGTTGAAAAAATGCACTGCGATTGGCTGGCTATAAGAAATAAATCCCCACCGCGACGGAAATTCTATTCTTATTTATTATTCCTTATTTAGAATTATGAATTGATTAACGGTGCTACCATCGCTGGATTCCGCTATTCCTTATTTCTTGTTCCTTATTCCTTATATCTTTTTATAATTTTTCATTGTGTAATGGACTTTACTTGTCAGTCTCAATGAAACTGGACCCACAAAAGTCAATTTCAATAAAGTTAAAAGAAGAAGAAAAAAATACTAAACTCTTAGACGCGGATGGACACAATAATTTATGGTATAAATTATTGTGTCCATCAGTAAATTGTATTAGTTTTGTACAGTTTACTGAGAGAGTATATAGGCGGCACTGTATAATTATCTATAATGTGTTTTGTTTAAAATACGAGAGCGTCCGGCACTTGGACTAAGCTAAGTTGAACTACTTTATTCTTAGTTATGTTTTAGTCTTAGTTTTTTCAAGGAAAGTGTTGAATTTTCAATAAATACTACAACATTCCGTTAGATTTTGAAAAAAAAGAAGTTACTACATTATATATTATACTAAATGCAGATAAAACTGTTTGACTTTTCTCATTCTTTTTTCATTTACATTAAGGGAAGTTTAGCTAAATAATTATGTATTTCAATGATTATAGAAAATTATATTACATTTTAATTGTCATAAATTGTAGTGATATAAAAAATGTAAATGTTTGTTTTAAACATTATTTATTATGGTCACAGAAAAATATTCTTTAATAGACTAAAGTATCCATAAATATGATGATTTGACATCCGTCCCTTTATTTTGACTCTGTGCTGTTTTGTCGATTTGACAGTAGCATAGATAGACATTGCATTTTATATCTATAGAAAATGGCCGTTGTTGTATTAGGAAATACATTTTATTATTAATGTTTCTGTATTTAAATGTACGCCTGTAGAATTGTATGAAGCTCTGAGTATGTAATATCTAATGTTACGGTAAAATGTATCATGTGATTCGTATCAATTTCTTTTGAAAATCGTAAAATATACCAGCACCATAAAACGCGGTTTTTCTAAGTATATATTTTTTAAATATATGTGTAAATAAACTGTTTATTTCTAAATACATATTCTTAAAAAAATATATAGTGAATGTATTGTGTGGACTACGTTTGTTTTTGAATTACCTTAATTTATAATCACGTGTGTGCGAGATTGAAATAGTGATGTGTTGATTGTTTTTCTTCATCACAACAATGGGAGAGACAGAAGAATTCAATACTTTAGCATTCGAAAAGAAGCTAACACAGCTTAAAGATACTCAGGAGAGTATACAGTCGTTATCTGGATGGTGCCTAAAGCAAAGACTTCACCATAAAAAGATTGTTTCTAGTTGGTTAAACGTTTTAAAAAGAGTGAAGGTGGAACAGCGACTCGTCTTATTTTATTTAGCGAATGATGTTATTCAGTACAGTAAGAGGAAGAACTACGAGTTTGTAGAGAGTTGGGGTCTTAATTTACAAAAAGCGACACCTTTAGTCAGGTAAAATTAAAATTATTAATGACAGTTTCAATAATATTAACAATCAAATTTTTGTTTCAAGGACTTCTCGATTTTATTTTTGTAAATTGTAATAAAACTACCTAACTGAACTTAAAAGGATTAATTCTCTTCAGAGATGAAAAAGTGAGGTCGAAGATTTTACGAATATTTAAGATATGGGAGCAAAGATCGGTATATGATGATGAGTTTCTCTCAGACCTCACTGGCTTGCTCAGTGCCGGAGCGATTAAAAAGACTGATGATGATCCATTGGATTTTCAAGTAAGAATTTATTTAGATAAGTTATAAAAATACTTTTGTGCATGTGCTGATAATTATTATTCAATAAATTTTATACATTTTGTACAAAATGTTTTTAATGAATTTAATCTCGCAAACAAACAAGGCATTAATTATGTAGTCAAGAATATTTTGTAATTCTAACAT
Organism: Vanessa cardui; assembly: GCF_905220365.1. Taxonomy (NCBI): domain Eukaryota; kingdom Metazoa; phylum Arthropoda; class Insecta; order Lepidoptera; family Nymphalidae; genus Vanessa; species Vanessa cardui. The sequence continues at coordinate 7,930,350 of NC_061144.1, read as the reverse complement.
TTCAACTATGTTATAGAAAGTACTAAAAAAAATAATATAATCTGGTTTAAATTAATAATTGTTGTTGTCAATTGGTCATTATGATCTAATAAGATAAAATCTTGTGTCTAAATGTGTCATATAAAAATGATTCTAATAAACATTTAGACATCACAACTCTTAAATTTAATTTATCTACTTATTTTCATATAATGCATTTGGTATCAGAATAGCAATATATACTTTTTTATTTGTTTATTTATTTATTCTTTATTGCACCAAATCTTAATACTAATAAAAACATTTTTGTTACACAAAAGTTGCATGAGGTGCAACGGGCGGCCTTTTCGCTAAGCAGCGATCTCTTGCAGGCAACCTAAGCCTAACCTTTATAACCTAACCTTTATAATTTGTAGAAATCATTAAATTTATAAATGTAACAAAATAATAACATCATAAAAACTTTAGCATTATGATATGTTAAATGGGTAAAAAACCATATTTTATTTCTTTCAGCCACAGCAGCTTGTGAATAAAATAAAACAGTGTACAGTTCTTGAAGCAGATACAAAGGTTAAGTTAAAATATGTACACGAAAATCATTTAGAGTTATCCGATGCAGATGCGCTGTGCGCTAGTTTGAAAGGTATTAATAAATTTAGGTTATAATTGTATTTTGAAAGTTAATTGTCAAGAATATGTAATCTCTAATAAGAGATTTTGTTACATATACAGAGTATATACAAATAATTGATATACTGTGTAAAGTAGTATAACAAAGCATTTGTTTTATCATAATGATTTGCTCTGTTAACTTGTATGTGTTCTTATTAAAACATGCAATACAAGTTTACAATGTAGCTTAAGTAAGGTTGTAAGGAGTATTCTCGTTATACTTAATAGTAATTATTGCAAGAAAGTTTATCTTTATAAGGGCATACCTGTTGACTTCCAGGCAGGATATATTAATTTAAATAATTGTATTAACTAATATGACTGTATTTTTTTTTAATTTTGAAAAAGAGTAACTACTGAGTTTGTTGCCAGTTCTTCTCGGTAGAATCTACTTTCCGAACAGGTGGTAGCTTCACTTAATTGTTAAATGACAATTCAAAAGTGCTTGTAAAAGCCCCCTTGAATAAAGTATATTTTGATTGATTGATTGATTTGATGATTAATTATTTATGCCATGAATCCATTTTCTTTACATAGTCTGTATATCTGACATTATTTTGAGATATTAACAGTTAAGATATTATATATCTTTGTCTTTTAATTTCATTAGTTCACTTATTTGACACAACAATAACAATATAATGTTAAATCTTAGTATATCATGGTAGAATTAGAAATAGGTGATTGTAGTATGTTGCCGGGCTTTCCTAATGTTGAACAAACCATCAATTTAATTCTTAATTTGTTCCACAGAAAGGAGTCATAAAGATGACGTAGAAAAGGAATTGAATGAAGGTATAGCTTGTGTTGAGCGTTATACACAGGCATTGCAGAGAGAGATTGTCGCCCGGGAGGCATTGTTAGCTTTGCTCACTTCGGCTAATCAATATTATTCTACACAGAGGGGGGAAGTTAAAGTTGTTGCATATGTAAGTTTTATACTTTTCATATCTATCAGTAAAATGTTACAGATTCTAAGTGTTTAAAATAAGAATAAATTATAAGTACTTATTACTATTTCTTTCTTGTTACATAAATTAAATAATTTAATATGTATTTGAAATATAAACTAGCTATAACGGATTTGAATCGCGTATATTAATTATTTCTCTTACCTGTGGCCACGAACACTGTAAAGTGCTCGAAACGTCGGGATGTTAAAAATAATTAATATACTCGATTCAAATCCGTTATAGCTAGTTTTATTTCAATGTGTAATCGCGAAAAATTAGGACGAAATATGTATTTTCTAACAGGCTTACAAAAACTTTGGAGCCAGAGTGAGGGCATTGAAACGAAAACTTGATGAGTTAGTGCCAACATTACCCAGTGCAGCGCCTTCACCACCACAGCACGACGAGGATGTTCCATCTCCAGGCCCTGATGAAGATCTTGATCTCCCAGCTCCAGTTGAGACGGGAGAAGAAGAAGGTACCTATATTAATTAAATAGCTACCTATCTAGGTTTTGCATGGGGCAATGCTGATAGTTAATGTACTACAGAATGTTAGGACATTCTATTATAATGAATGTGAATAGTGCATGTATCATACTTATTAACCTTTCTCATTAATCAATCTATCTCTTAAAGAAAACCACATCAAAATCTATTCTGTAATTTTAAAGATCAAAGCCCTATGTATATAGGGCCAGACTGCATTAAGTGACTTTGTTTTATACTATGTAATGATTCCACGTAACTTAATTCTTTTTCTTTTATGTAATTATTAATTTGGTGAAACATTCTCACTCTTCTTATTGTGTTTATTTTTTAATCCCTGAAACACCATTGGCATCACCAATCAGTAAGTAAAGTAGGAAATAAGAAACACAAATTATAACATAAGACATTTACCCACTATTGAGTATATTGTGTAACTTAATTCTATATATCATTTAAAATAAGCTGTTTAAAATTGAATAAGTTTAATAATATCATGGCTTATTATGCCATTTAGTTTTCTTTCTTTATTTGGTTGCTGGGAGTGGTGTCTTAATAGTAATGTTTCTTGTAGTCTTATATCTTTCTTATATTTATTAAATATTATTTATTTCAGTATCATATAATATAGACCGGACATTCAACACATCCTTGTCAGCCGATGGTTCGTTGTACAACCTTGGCTTGTCATCTTTCCTTACATCAGACAATCCAATGGCAATATTCAATGACACAGCCGAATTGGATATCAGTGGTGAGTTTTATAAATACATATATAATATATTTGCTATAATTTAATATGCGTAATATATATAAAAATAGGTATGCCTCCTGTATATGTACCTGTTTGCCTGTAAATAAGTTGTATTTTCATGTTTTATTAATAAATGACGATAATTATGGGCTCAATGCCATACATAGTAACAGGTTTGCATAAAAAAAATTACACATCGGTAAGTCAAAAATAAGTTCGTTCTGAGATGAGATTATATTATAAAATGTAGTATGATTGAAAGTTTTTAATTACGTGTCTTGTATTTTCCAAAAGAGTGTTAACAATTTACAGCGAAAAAAATTGAGGTAATCAACTCCAGAACGTCAGAAAAACAGGATTTCGATTTAGGAGAAATTTTGAAGAACTTTGAAACTCCCGATAATAATTCGACCTCCTCCGAAAATAATTCAGGTACGGCGGTAAAGAGTGCTGCGATAGCGTTAAAGCATGTTTAAAACGTATCTCATACATATTTTGTTCATTTATATTGATTTTAAAACAAAACAAAAGACGTCTGATAATTTTCCTCTTGTAAAAATAAAGAAAAAGAGGAAAAAATTTAAATTTGTTTTCTCATTGTATCAATTAATTAATTATATAGTGTGTATAGAAATTAAAATATAATATCGTAGTTTATAGTATGATCATACATTCGTTAATTTTGCTTGTATTAATTTTAAATTTTTTTTTTTTCAATTTATTTAATGCACATCCGAATTTTTGTCCAATATTTCGCACGGTAATATATCACGGATCTTTATCAAAATACGTAGAAAATGAGTTGAGTCCTTGAGCGAAGGAGCGTTAGCAAAACAATTACGATTTTTTTTACAGATTATGTCAATGAAGATATTTGAGTGGATGTTTGTATAACTCGTAATGATCATTTGATTTACATTGTTAGTTATATTTTTAATTTATTTGTATGCACAATGAAAGATATGTGAACATCGTGTTACCAGTGGCGTAAATAGGGCGGTACCACCACTTCCGGGGGCTAGACAATAGACAGACTGGGCAGGACTATTGTTTTTTCGTTTTGCTCTTGTTAAGATTCCGCTGAGGCCCTAGTACTCGATTCCAATACAATTGTATAGTACGACACAAATTAGATGTAGCATCGGAAAATGCAATGGAATGAAAATAAAACCGATTACTGCCGATTTACACGACCAATAGAAATAGCTCCCTATCGCGCCATTCGACGCTATTCGTCGCTATAGATTCACGCGTCAGAAAAAGCAAGTGTATGGAAATCGACGCGTCAAATTGGCGAATATATTAGGTCATATGATATTACAAGTTATTACGTTTGTGCAAAGATCATATTCGCATGAGAAATAAATATTGATAATTTGGGATAGCGTACTCAATTCGGATGTGATCGGTTTTACGAATTTTACCGATGCGACATCTAAGTTGTGTCGTACTATACTTACATGCTAGTATAAAAACATACATCGCGCTCATTTTTTTGGAAGCGCATGAGCGTATTTGTTTTTAGTGTTTATCGTTAATGGGCAACGCATTTGCAGTAGTGAACCTGCGTTTAAGTTTTAGTGAGTGAGACAGAAATATAGACAAAGGGTCTGCTTAAATAGGGCGCAGTTATAGTTTACGGCACTGCGTGTTGCTGAATGTACATATGAATGAAAGGAAATATTTTAAACAAAATAGATGTTTAATGAGTATTCTCAAATGAATGATGTCTGATGTTACAAATGTTTTTAACATTTGATAGGTTATTATTATTATATAATATTCATTTTTTTGGCGTAACATTTTCACAGATTTATGTATGATTTAATAAGCATCGTAGATATTATTTTATTAAAAATAAGCGACCCGCCACGCCTTCGCACCGGTATAATAAATCAAAATCAAAATAAACTTTATTCAAGTAGGCTTTTATAAGCACTTTTGAATCGTCATTTTACAATTAAGTGAAGCTACCACCGGTTCGGAAAGTAGATTCTACCGAGAAGAACCGGCAAGAAACTCAGTAGTTACTCTTTTTTAATATTTAAAAAATACAACGTCATTTTAATTAAATACAATTATTTCAATTAATGTATCCTGCTTGGAAGTCAACAGGTATTAAAAATAATAGTAATAGGTCTGGTTCAGCCAGCGTTTGCAATGCAAGCGCAAATAATGTGTTTATTTTCGACATAACTTCTGAAACTTTTAAAATTATCAGTGATTCTTTACTATATTGTACATAAAATCTAGCTACTATTAAAAAATCCGCATCAAAATCTGTTGCATAATTTTAATGATCTAAGCATACAAGCATACTTGGTGGTAGGTCTTTGTGCAAGCTTGGGTCTGGGTAGGTACCACCCACTCATCAGTTATTCTACCGCCAAATAACAGTACTCAGTATTGTTGTGTTCCGGTTTGAAGGGTGAGTGAGCCAGTGTAACTACAGGCACAAGGGACATAACATCTTAGTTCCAAGGTTGGTGGCACATTGACGATGTAAGGAATACTTAACATTTCTTACAGCGTCATTGTCTATGGGTGATGGTGACCACTTACCATCAGGTGGGCCATATGCTCGTCCGCCAACCTACCTACATATACCATAAAAAAAAAACACCGGGTCAGACAGCGGAAAGTAACTTTTGTACTATGTAAAGATTTCGTTGTTTTGTATCATTTACTGGGAGTACTAAGTACTTGTAAGGTTCATGATATACCAACATCAGTACACTCGAGCATTAGTGTAGAGTTATCCTTGTATATCCTATTGAGGTGATACATCTCGCTCTCATAAAATTTTCTATCTATATTCTATTGCCCAGCAGTAAAGCTGCGTTCCAATAGGTTATTTGACAATGCGAAAAATAAATTGTGAATTATTGTAATCCGTGTATGTTACGAGTTTAAAAATAGTTATTTACTAACGAAAGTTGAAAATAATACTTAATTTATTCAAAAATCCATCCAATAAAAATGCATTTTTTCAAACGTTTTTCACGTGACACAAAACGCTCACGATTGGCCGCGCTTATGATGAAGTCACTTACTTGTAAACTTTGCTTTTCTACTATATATACCACAGATTAAAATACAGGAAAGTGACGTTACCGACCCCATTGCAGCGTCATATTGTCCAAGTAGCGTTTTTGCGCGCTATTTAAATATGGTATTTTTAATATGATAAATTTTGGTAAATATGTAGGTACTAGAAATAAAAAAACAACTTTTACTGGGTTCCTTAACTTCTACTAAATAATATAAAATTGATTTTAAAAACCAGTCAAATAGCCTATTTGAATCGTGAGTTAGTGTTATTTCTACTGCCAATTAAGCATTAGATCTTAGAAGTTAAAACTAGTTATTCTCAGCGTATTAAAAGAAATTTATATTTTTTGCACGATTATTGTTATGAACACTGGTCATTCATATCATTTGCCTCAAACTTTCTCCTGCCTTGCAATAACTAAAAAAAAAAAAAAAATTTCTCTTTTTTTTTGTGTTTTTTTTATTGAGTCATATTACCTACAGTCATTACTGAACTGATGTATCATTTCTTTTATAAATAATATTTTAGAAAATTTATAGAGGCACTTCAAGCGTTGTTAAGGAAATATAATTTCGAATCCTGATCAGTTTTTCGAATCAAGTTTATAAATTTGAATAAAAATCATAACAAAAACTTAGCATAATAGTTTTGTTTCAGCTGCCAGTGCGAACATTTCACAGAAGTCGCAAGATGCCTTGCCCGGTCTAGATCTCCTGACCCCCGATAGCACTGGCAACCCCGCCCCTCCGACGTCTTTTTACGGAACTATGGAAACCATCACAAGTAAGTGTCCTTTTTAGGCAAGTCTGCCTAAGTAGCTAAAAAACAAATTTACCATAAAACTGCAAAATTTTGTGTTGCTATATAAAACTTGAAACACGTACTTTAAGTTGATATCATTTCGTAGCTAATATATAGCTTAAAAAGGGTTTTTGTACCGTCAGTAGAAAAATATATTTTTTTTTTTATTATTTATATGTTTTATTTTATTTAAATGTATGTATGAAGGTATTCGTCACCTTTGTTTTTTAATCCAATGATTTTAAGTTTCCCCTTCTATACAAACTTACAAAATTTAACTAATCGTATAGGTATGTTAATAAGTTAATGAAATTACTTATCAGTTGCAGATGAGCCGGATCAGCCATACTTACCGGAAGCATTGACGAATACCCAATGGAACAACCCTAGCTGGACCGTACCCGCGGTAAGTATTTCATATATACGTTTAAAAAATATTTGGCAGCAAACATTATAAGCTACGTTAACTTGAAACGACATAAGTTTGTATAAAACTAGTATTGAAACGAACCTTTTTTATCTTAAAGGATTTGCACGATATGATAAACCTAATTTGCAATTGTTTTTTTCTCTCCGCTATTCTTATGTGCTGATAGCTAATGCCAGGTTATTATGAAGAGATTAAAATGTATGAATTACTAGTAGTCGTCCGCATTTTCGCACGCGTTTTAGGGTATTGGTTGTCATGTGTTAGGCAAACAAGTAGCCTTTATCCTTCCTTGGAGTTAAAATTTGCTTCACACCTAATGCCATTAAATTCGGTTCAGCGGTTTGATAGTGAAAGAACGACAGACAGATCGAGTTACTTTCACATTTATAATATTAGTATATACTGTATTGGTTATCGTAACAGCGCAATATATAGAATCGCCGTAATTTTTAATTCGATATAAACCCTATAATGATTTATTTTATTTAATTATTATTTATTGTCCCGAACCGGAAGTCCTTGGTTTAGAAATTTTAAATAAAAATAACACTTTGAAATATCCAGCATTATTAACAAACGTCTGTATTATAGATCAGTGATTTACAGATGGCCCAGTGGTTAGAACGCGTGCATCTTAACCGATGATTGCGGGTTCAAACCCAGGCAAGCACCTCTGATTTATGTGCTTAATTTGTGTTTGTAATTCATCTCGTGCTCAGCGGTGAAAGAAAACATCGTGAGGAAACCTGCATGTGACAAATTTCAAAGAAATTCTGCCACGTGTGTGGCACCCGCATTGGAACAGCGTGGTGGAATATGTTCCAAACCTTCTCCTCTAAAGGAGAGGAGGCCTTTAGCCCAGCAGTGGGAATTTACAGGCTGTTGTTGTTGTTGTTGATTTATCTGTGCTCATAAAATATGTATATCGTCAGGACATACCACCAGCTGACGTCGACCACCGCGGTATATTGCCACCGCCGCCGCCGCCGCCGATACTGCCGATATTGGGCCGTGAGTACAATATATGTTAGACTTACAAATATAAATCAAAATTTTTAAATTTAGAATGTAACCTTTGAAATTGTTTTTCGAAAGCCTGTACACGGAAGGATTTGATAATCTTGGGTGCGTATATCATTGTTTTTTTCATGCTATACGCTAAGGAGTGGCGTTTTTTTTTAATGTCATTGTTCAAATAAATCTTGGAAATTATATCTCTTATATATCAACTGAGGCAACTGCCCTGAGGTCACAACAGAATTTTATATCTAGATATTATGGTAACATTAAATAAATACTTACTGTTTTAAAAATTTTATCAATACAAAGATTAAATAAGTGTCTAGAAAATGTTCAAAATAATGATAGAAGCCTCCAGTCTCTGTTGCCCCAGGGCGTCCATTCCTTTGGGGTCTCAGGACCTTTAAATCCGGCTGTGCATGTCAGTACTCTTTTTCTTTTTATTTTATTTTATTTGGGAAACAAACAGTACAATAAGTCATAATATTAACAAATACAAAATAAATCACAAGCCAATCAAGTTTCCACTCATAAATTAATATTCGATATTAGACCAACAAGAAAAAAAGGAGGATATTACATAATAGGCTATTTGACAATGCGTAAAATAAATTGTGAATTATTGTAATCAGTGTATATTATGATTTTAAAAATGGTTATCTATTAACGAAACTTGAAAATAATACTTAATTTATTCAAAAATCAATAAATAAAAATGCATTTTTTCAAACGTTTGTCACGTGACACAAAATGCTCCTGATTGGCCGGACTTGTGATGAAGTCACTTTGTTGTAAACCTTGCTTTTCTACTATATGTACCACAGATTAAAATACAGCAAAGTGACGTCACCGACCCCATTGCAGCGCCATATTGTCCAAGTAGCGTTTTCGCGCGTTATTTAAATATGGAATTTTTAATATGATATTTTTCGGCAAATATGTACTAGAAATAAAAAAAAAATCTACTTTTACTGGGTTTCTTAACCTCTACTAAATAATGTAAAATGGATTTTAAAAACCAGTCAAATAGCCTATTACAATAGCAGCAATTACAATTATAATTACTTTTACTGTATGTATGTATATTTCATCAGACATAGATGATGTGGATCATCGGTTACTGCCCGGCCTGCCGCCGCCGCCCGCCCGCCACGCCGCGCACCAAGGTGCGTACCGCGCATGCGTACGCCATACGCGTGCTCGCCCGCGCCTTAGAGCGTAACACACAACGCCCTAGACATGTTCTAGGCAAAAAAATTGAGTTTAAGTTTGCTTCATACCAAATTCCATCGAATTCGGTTCAGCGGTCGTGAAAGAGTCGAGATGGCCTGGAGATGGGAGATGATTGCGGGTTCAAACCCAGGCAAGCACCGCTGTTTAATGTGCTCAATAATAATAATAATAATAATAAATGTTTATTAACAGATAAATATCCATAGTGTTAGTTACAGGCTTAAAAAACTATGTTAGTAGATAATATGTCTTTATTATATTAATATTAATATGTCTTTATAATTCATCTCGTGCTCAGCGGTGAAGGAAAACATCGTGAGGAAAGTGCATTTGACAAATTTCAGAGAAATTCTGCCACATGTGTATTCCATCAACCCGCATTGGAACAGCGTGGTGGAATATGTTCCAAAACCTTCTCCTCAAAGGGAGAGGAGGCCTTTAGCCCAGCAGTGGGAATTTACAGGCTGTTGTTGTTGTTGTTGTTGGTCGTGAAAGAGCGACAGACAGACAGACCGACAGAGTTACTTTCACATTTATAATATTAATATAGATTGTATACTCGTGTCGTTGAGAATTTGAACAGTTCGACTGCGGATTGCAATGCATTGTCAATATTATAAAGTTTCCTAATTCCATTGTAGGAATAGTCCAAGTCCTAGTATGAAGACCCCTTTAGGAGTCGAGTTGCGTACTTGAAACTATAAAATTAATTGCTTTTGATATTTATCGTTTGTAATTTTGTAATTCATGCGAATTAGGAGCTTGCTATATAATGGCTATACAAAGCTATGATAAGATTTTGTTACATTGGATTTCATTAGCACCTCTTCCTCATGAGCCCATGCTCTCAAATACTAGACATAGTATCTATGTGACATATACTGCTATATAATTTTATTATAATTTATTTATTATAGATTATGTATATATTATTTAAAAAAAAAAATATCAGTGTGGGCCACGTCTCCCAAGAAGACGACAAGAATGATTTCCAGCGAAGATCTGCTGATGTTTAGTATAAATATAAAACGTCAAAATGTAATTTATAAAATGTTAAAAAAGGCACGGGCATCTGCGAGCCTGTGGATGTTGTAAATTAAATTAAAAAAAAAGTATCTATGTGACTTAAGACACGCTGTTAAGCCTTCTTTATTTTTTATGTTTTTCCATTTTTTCGTATTTTGTTTTTCTTAATGGAGAGACTAAGTGAACGTTTTCTTTAAATGTCCAAACACGAGTAGATAAGTACTCATGATCAAAGATCCACTCCCTGTCACTTCTACTTTATAATTCTCTATGGCATTGTTTTAACTGCCGTCCTCGAACGTTCAAGTTCAAAACGGCTACGTAAAAAAGATTACTGGATATTTGCGTATTATTGTACATTATAATAAAAAATACACGTTTACAAGAAATATGCTAATTTTTTTATGTCATTGAATAAATTATTAATTGGAATTTTTATCAACTTGTACATGCTTTGTATTAAAATCAAAATCAAAATAAACTTTATTCAAGTGGGCTTTTACAAGCACTTTTGAATCGACATTTAACAATTAAGTGAAGCTAAATTAATTCATTGTTTTATGCATATTGTTTTTCAGACGTCGATCATAGAAATTTAATATCGTTAACGCACCAGCCTGCGGCGCCACAGCCTGTTTCTAGACCGCATATTGTTGACCAAGTAAGTTTAGAATGAGACGGATATAGAGTGAGAGAAAGGGAAGGAGTGTGTCAAAAAGTATGTTTTACTTGATTGTAGGGCTCTGTGCAAAACCCTGGGTCTTATATGATATTTTGCCGTCAATTAGCAATACTTGGGTGAAGTCAGCCAGTGTAACTAGGACACAATCATAATATCTAAACAAGGAACATAATATCTTTACTTGGTGGTAGGGCTTTGTGCAAGCCTGTCTGGTTAGGTACCACCCACTCATCAGTTATTCTACCGCCAAATAACAGTACTCACTACTATTCTGTTCCGGTTTGAAGGGTGAGTGAGCCAGTGTAACTACAGGCACAAGGGACATAACATCTTAGTTCCCAAGGTTAGTGGCGCAGTGACGATGTAAGGAATAGTTAATATTTCTTATAGCGTCATTGTCTATGGGTGATGGTGACCACTTACCATCAGGTGGCCCATATGCTCGTCCGCCAACCTATACCATAAAAAAAACCGGCACTAATGTCTGGGGCGGTGGTGACCACTAAACATCAAATTCGAATCAAATTCGAATGTTACATTATTATTATTACTCGACAAGATATTACATAGATTATACAAAAAAATTACGAGTGATAGAATAATAATTTAATTGTATATAATTACTTATGTAAATTAATATGTGAACAAGAGTAATTTTTTTCTTTCTAGGATTATAGGGTTCCGCCGATGGTGCCGCCGATGGTTCCGCCGACCGATATTGTCGAGAGTGTTGACATGGATCTGTCCGAAGATGAGGAGCAACGTAAGCATATAGTCGATTGATTTATTAGCTTTTAGAAGTGCGGTATATTAAATATGTATGAATATATATATATATATATATATATATATATATATATATATATATATATATATATATATATATATATATATATATATATATATATATATATATATATATATATATATATATATATATATATATATATATGTAATATCAGTAATAAAAATAATTTTGGAAATGTTTTATTTTCATTTCAGAAGATATGTTATCGAAAAGTAAAATTCTTACAAAAGGCCTTAAAAACGCTAGTGTGTGTGTTACCTTTTGGAAGAATTTCACGATTTTTTTAAATATTAGTATAAAAAAATACGACTAAACGTTTATTTGACGATAAATTCCCAAATATTTATGTAAAATACTTTTTTTTTACAAATACCGATTTAATCAGATCGTCTTTACGGTACTTTACTCTATTTTTCAAAAATAATGGCACTTGTAAATTATGATCAATGTTTACAAACGCAAGAAAATAGCTATCCGTCGTTAAGTAAAACGCAATAAGCTCCGCTATTTTTCTTCTATATATTATACATGTATAGTTACATATTCACTATCAGTAATAAAAATAATTTAGGAAATGTTTTATTTTAATTTCAGAAGGCATGTACCCGACGCAACAGATACAGAACGAGCATCGACGTAACAGTTTCAATAACAATAAGGTCTTAGTCGGCGGCGACGTCGAGAAGGCCAACCATGTGGAAAACAACCATATCAGCCTCGTACCCATGAACACTAACACTGTAAACGCCAGGAATAAAGACGGCCCTCACAGCGCCCCCATCGTTACTCCCCTATCCAACCCCTTCGACAACATGCCCTCAGGCCTTAAGTTCAATATACCACCAAACTTTCAGAATATGCCGCCGAACTTCAAAAAGCCGGCGAGTTTCGATGATATTAGAGAGGAGAACTCGAAAGATATTCTATACGAGGACGATATGAGAAGCAGAAATTTGGACATACCAGTCGATCGAAGAAATCCTTCGCCACCGGAATACGAAGATTTCGCGAAAGAGAGCGAATGGCAAGCCCAGGGACCCAGGCCGTTTATGAATCAAAGGTTTCCGAGAAATTGGGGACCCCGGACTAACTTTAGGCCACAGAACTACAGTCCCCAGTTTTGGCCGAGGAACGGTCCCAGACCAGCCAATAGATGGATGGGACCAAGGCCGCAGAGATTTTGGTGATCACGTGTTTAGTGGTAGTGGTAGTGAAAAAGAGTTCTTATTTATAGTGACAGAAGCCTCTATTTTGACTGTAAGATTAGTATAGGGACTTAAATCATTTATGTATATTACCAGCTAAGTTTCATTTGGTCGAGTTGTAGAGGAAAAATTTTGGCTTGTTTTTATTTCAGAGTTATTATGCACATTATTAAAATTAAAATATAAGTATGCCGTATTTTGTTTTTATTGCAAGCGGTTTGTGAATTTGTCTTGACTATGATTGAAATTCGTTAAATTTTTATTTAAGTACCCTCAAAGAAAGTGTCTGAAACAAAATTCTGTTAAAGTTGTCAATTTATTGGATGTAATTGATAACGTCATTTATATACGTCGTTACACAATAGTACTCAAGATCGCTGGACGATTTAAGTCGCTCACGTTTTATATGTGCGACCTCTTCCAATAATTGTGTCTTATGTCGTTTGAAAAAATTTAGCGTTTGAAGTAATTTATGATAGATAGACTTTTTTTAAACAGTTTTACACCCCAAGGAATTTTATATAAATTATAAAATATATTAGTAAATTTAAATTTTACGTTTTAGGTAAAATAGGTCCATGATTCAGGATTCATATCAATATTAACCCGAGCAAATTGTTTTATAAAATTGTGATATCCATGGTTAAATATTAATACTAAAAAATCCTATAATTTGCATTTCAATTTTAAGTGACTTTACTTAATTCAGACTAGGTGAGTTAACAGATAATTTCTTTACTAGTTTTTGCCTACAGTTACACCCATGGAGGACGAAGCTGTAAGTTACTCTATGTCCTTTTCTGTAACCTAGGCAACTGTTATTTATTTTTTAATTTTAATTATCTATATTTATTTTAACCCTATTGATTCTTAGGAGTCCTCGTTATTAACTATTAATATATTTCAAATAGATTTAAAAGATTAAACAACGGTCACATTGACTTATATATTGCGAACTTTTAACATTATTAATAAATCGAGGAAGAAAACTAAGACAGATTTCAGAAACGTTAAATTAATATTATTTAGGGATGTTATTTTGCGGTCGTTAAAAATGCGCGAATATCTTAGACACTCAATTGTGATGATTTTCTTATAATATAAATCACATATGGACGATTCCAATGGCAGGAGATGTAAAGATAATACTATACGATTGGCTTTGCTTAAGAGTTGCCGTGACGTCACTAGCAAAAGAAAATCGGCACTTTTAAACGTAAACGTCGAAGTAACATTAATTTGGGTATAAGTAGTTAAAGAAGTTGAACTAACGATGAATTCTAAATAAATATATATAATCAAAAACCGTTTGCATAATATAACTATAAAAAAGATCTAAGTTTTGTTTACCTTTACTACTCCTACCGTTGAAATGTAGTATGGTTGCGTTTCTCAAACATTGATTATATTATTATTATTATTATATCTCCATAATCACGAATTAGTTGCGAGCTTGGTATGGAAAAGTGGACAGTAAACGTGGATCTCAATCGAAGCTGAGTAAATCATAGCATTTACTTTTATTACGCTGATCTTGTTCATCTTAATTTACTTACGCTGTGAAGGAAAACATTGAAATTGAATCTGTTTGCGATAAATTAAACATTCTTATTATTAACAACAAGTATAAACATTCTTATTATTAATAACATAGTGTAAAACGTTCCAAACCTTATTACTTTGAACTTAGGGATTGTTATTGAATGACAGGAAGTTCACAAACGACTTGACCTTGAAATTAAAAAAAAATTTCTAATATTTCTACGCCCTTCACGTTTACATTTGTTGCCTGCGTGCGAGCGTTTTTATTTAAAAGAAGAATCTCTTCTCTATGAGTTGTTTATGGTATAAATATTTTTTACGTGATTTTTACTGCTTATTGCGTTAAATACTTTTATCAGAATTAATTCGAGCTCAGTCTGTTAAACGCTACTTATAATTTGGACGATCAATTTGCAATAAGTGATTGGGATTCGATTTGGATACTAATATAAGACTTGTTTAAACATTCTCTTCGTTAGTGAATTGTGCTTAGCAAACTTCATCGACTAATCAATTATTTGAAGTAACCACTTACAAACAAAAAATTTAGCTATAGTTATATTAAAAAAAAGCATTTCTTTATTTTGTGAATCCTTATTTCGAGTAATAATCTTGAAATAATATGAAATTATTTGTGTATGACAAATAAATGAAACAACACTTAATTTGAACTAATTTCAAACCGTTACTATGTACTTCGGCGATTATAAAATGACCTGACTGTAAAGTGTAAATTAATCTGTAAGATTATCTGCCCGTTTTGAGAATAAACTCAATTAAGAATAGATTTTTCTTGCTTCAATAAATTTGAATGCTTAGTTGACAAGTAGGACATTAAACCAAAAGAAAGGAACATATTAATTAAATCGAAAAACATTATTAATGCATAATATTAAATCTAAATAATTTTTATAAAGTATACAATTTCCGTATCCAAAATCCGGTTTTTTTAGTTTGAAAAATGATAATCAATACGTATATTACTTAATCAATAATTTCAGTAGTTAATACGAATACATTTTTTCCCTTAAAACCGCCTTTAATCGGATTGTATACTTTGGGAAATAATAAATTTATATACCAATATTCCTTTGACAGCATTATTAATTTTTTTTAGAGTTCTTATCAGTTATAATAAGTCTTTATTATTTTATAAACTCTCTTTCTTAGTTAGTCTTTGGTGAGTTTTGAAGCTACATAGGTTAAATCACAGCATTTTTTCTTATGATGTTAATATTTTTCGTATTTTGCTGAATCATATTTTAAAGTCAGGTGGTCCACTGGTCCCTTTAGTCAACCCACTTTTGGGATATACATTACTCTTGTGTGATTCTTATTTATAAAGGCTATATTTCCCATGGAAATTAAATCTAAAATATCCTTCTATTGTTTTTCTTTAGTTGTTATGCTTTGAATTGCATGGGCCCTCTTGGGTAAAATTGTCCACAATCTTAGTCTTTTCCAGCCAATCTTTTATTTTTCTCTGCTAAGTAGTGTGGGCACTCCTTTTTTGGCTCATATTAAAATGAAGCGCGTAATTCTAAATTTGTCATTAATCTATTTAATTGTGGCAGCATTAATTCAGATTTTTAAAGTTTGTATGTTGCTACCAGGAAATATAGGTTGTGGTAGGTTGGTTTACAAAGAGTATAAAAATGTAATACGTATTTAATTATGAGCGAAGGAGCGATCATCTGGAACAGCTAGTTTTACAAATTTTAGTGATACGTAAAATAAACTTTAAAATTATAAAAGAACGGCGTCTCAAATACTTCAGTTGAACTTAAGTAACTTCAGTATTCAGCCTTAATTTTCGTATATAAGTCGTAATATAGTATAGTAGTCGATTCTCTGACAGAACTCAAAAGGGAGATGAGGTTTTAACCCAGGAGTGTTAAAATTACAGGCTGTTACTTTATTATTTTATATTTTTTTTGTAATTATCTTGGTTTCAGGCTGATTTGTATTATTGGTCAACTTTTTATTTTGTATTTCCTTTTGCTACTGAGTAAGTGGACAACCAAGGTGTAAAATTTTGGAATAAATATTTTGGTTAGGTTAAATTGATTGAGAACGTTTTCTCTGTTCAGAGGTTTCACTGTAGATCGGGATACATAAGTTTATAAGTTTTTTTTATGAACGCGTTTAAAAAAGATCTTAATGTAACCCTCTTTACAAATACCAATAATATTTTATTCTCTTATACGGAATAGAAATATCTTATAGAAATACGGAAAGTGAATTATTACTTTAGACGGTAAAAAACAGATATAAATTCGGTCATCCCTTATTATTAAGGATTTTTCACCTGAAGTTGGAAAAAAATAAAAAAATCCTCTAAAGAATATGTCTTTGGCGCCAATTTTTTGATAAACGATTTATGCTTCGTTACTAAGTAATAAATAATTGCATAACTTAATTATGAACTTGTTTAGATAAATTTATTTATAAATCCTGATTTTTATACAAATAAATATATTTTCAAATTTTACAAGGAAATATACTTCGCTTTCTATTTTCTGCTGATGATAGTTTAATTTAAATTTCATCGCAGCATACCTTTTTAAAGTGAATAATTCTGACGTATTAGTGCTTTTTTAATATTTACATCTAAAATTTAAGCAAGGCAGAATTTTTTCTAGACCACGAATAATTGTTATCTAATAAATCTCAATTAGAATAGGAATATCAGAATATGATCCTATGATGTTGTGAATATGGACGATATTAATTTATGTTTCTTTTAACCAATATTGGTTGTGTCAATATTTGGCAGACGAAGTTTTCCCTTTATTAAGAATATATTCCAATTTTGAAATCAAATTAAAATCTTTTTTGACGTCCAGTAAGTATTATTATAAAGTATTCTGCAATTAGAGAAACTTAAATTAATATCGGCTATATGCAGTGATTTTTATATAAAAAATATGTAAAATATTTTATACAATTTAATTTCATAATTTTTAAGAAATTTAGACTGAATATATGTTATTGTTATGAATAGTTTTCGTTTTAGATTAAATGGAAATATGTATTTTTTAGTTTATAATAACTAATTTCTCTCATTTGCAATATTTTTCTAGTCTTAAGAATTCATATTAGCAGGGTTACTTTGGTCTGTATGAAAAAAGATTTATGAATATTATTATTTAAGTGGATAATGTGGGTATAATGTTTCAAAAATCCGCAAGATGACAAATAAATTATTATTTGCAAACCACTCCTTATTTATATTCTTTAATTTTAAAAGGAATCAATCAAAAAATATTTACTTTATGAATTACCATTCAAATGTAATTTTTTCTTCTGATGTTTCATCAAACAATATTGTTTGTGTTAATTTTATTAACATAAAGAGCTAATAAGTGTTCAAACTAAAGTATGTATACATACATACAAGACACGTTGCAATTTTTTTTAAATTCACCTTTCAATCTCTAATTATGAAACGAAAGGCAGCGCGGAGCGAACATTTAGTGTTGCAAGTACTATTAGTATTAAGAAATTAAAAATTTGAAATTAATTTCCAATAAATCTAAATATTGCAAGATGGCATAATTAATGAAATCCAATTGACGTTTACGCTCTGCCTTTTGTGATCTCAGTGATAACTTAAAAAGATATATACACAGACTTTTTTTTTAATCATGCATCCTCAGTCTATTATCATTAGTTTCTATTTTAAATAGGATAAGAAAAAAGTATTATCTTAGTACTTTATTCATGGCAAAAAATCTTTTAAATTAAAATAAAAGTATACAATTATTACGTTTTAGTAATTATATTTGTCTTATGTCTAAGTCGATACAAATTATATAAATGTATCTTTTTTTTGTTATGATTCAAACTTGAAAGTAAATTGTTTGTTTTTTTTTCTAAATTCTTAAATTAATTTATTGTAATTTGCGTATAAAAAAGATAAAGGTAAAAATTTTGCAATCTATGGAACTTTTTCATTATGTTTATAATATTTAAACGCTGCTCTGATTACATTTCTGACAAGTTTATAAAAGTGCCTGCATATTTTAGTGTAGCGTTCATTGTAGTACCTACTCAGCCTACTCTTGTGAAGTAGACCAGTGAAAGCGCACATTGTCTATTTAAGTCAATTAAATTAAAGGAAAACATTGATTCCTTTGATTATAGTTTAGAATTATAGTGTAGCTTGTTACTTGTTAATTCCATCAAGCGGCATTGGATCAGCGTAGTGGATTATTTTCCAAACCCTCTCCTTAATGGAAGAGGAGGCCTTATCCCAGCAGTATCCCACTGCTGGGAAATTTACAGGCTGTTATTATACTTACTTTACTTTGTTACTTTGACCAAGTGCAAGCAATGATCTGAGGATTTTCCTTTACTCCCTATTAATTTTTAAGGAATTTCTGGGCGCCTCGTCGTTTGCTCAAGATGACAATCATCAGCGAGGCGCCATTCGAGAGCGAATAATTTAGTTTAATTTTCCGAATAGTTTGCGATAATGTCGAACCAATATGCCGATATTGGTACCTGCAAAATTGTGTAAATATTAAAATAAAAATTGCTCTAGTTGCAAATCACAATACAAACTGTCATTATTATTATTATCTTTAAATATTAAAAGAAAAACAAGTTACAGTCGACGTTAATTCAAACTTTGAGTTTGAACAACTTTATTCAATATAGAAGCATTACACTTTAATATTGATGGTCAATTGAAACACTCCCATCGGTTCGGAAAAGAAAATACCCTGACCTGAGAAGAACCGGCGAAAGAAACTCAGCGGGTTTTTTTTTGTTTGTCTCATATATTATATAAACAATTTAATACGAGATGAAATAGCCAGGAGGCGATCGTTTCATTCCCAATATCGATCATAAACTCAATAATTGTATAGTAACCTTTTGCACACAAGCGTTCCTTAATATTTTTTTTTAATTTGGCAACAGAGGCATTTTGAACGCTTTCTGGGATCCTGTTGTAAAACCGTATACATTGCCCCACAAAGGAGTTACTGACTCTATGCAGTCGAGTAACAGGAGTAACAAGTTTGTGTTTGTTCCTTGTACCAATGCTATGAGTACGACATTTTCTCATGAAATCATTAATATTTTTTCATACATACATAACATTGCAGAATATATATTGAGAAGCAACAGTCAATATCTTGATTTCTTTAAATTTATTCCTTAACGGTTCTTTAGCTCCTAGGTTATAGATTACGCGAATAGCCCTCTTCTGTAGCACAAATACAGTATGGATAGCGGCTGCGTTGCCCCACAGCATAATACCGTATGACATTATACTGTGAAAGTAACTGAAATATACTAAGCGAGCCGTATCAACATCGGTACATAATCTAATTTTTTTGACCGCGAATGCCGCAGAACTCAGTCTACTCGCCAATCCGTTGACATGGGGGCCCCATTGCAACTTGGCATCAACAGTAAGGCCAAGAAACTCAGCAGAATCAATTGGATCCATCGATTCCCCCGTTAATGAGTACATCGGCTTTTACATTTTGTACATTTGGTGTACTAAATTTCACAATTTTTGTTTTATTATTATTTGGCCTAAGATTGTTTACGCTAAACCAATGTACTATAGTAATTTAAACAGAATGACAAAATAACTTCCAAGCATTGGATAACCTTTATTTCTGTACCTGTAAAATATGTATAGTTTTAAACATGAGAAGATTGCAAAATTTATTGAACACTTTCAAAGTAATTTAATATTTGGAGAGAAGATGTTGGAAGTAAGTGCATCTGGATTAAACGTGAAATAATGATGATGAATTAAATGTGTGATAAAGAAGATTGTAAGGTGCATCATTTGGTATTATTTGTGTGACGTAGAGTACGAATCTGTCGTTTTTTTTAAAAGAAATTTAAAAGAAGAAATCTGTCGTTTTTCATTTCATATCCAAACTCCAATTAATAGAAACTTTTTGAATAAATTTATTTCACGCATTAACGGTCTGATGATTGATTCAAGATTCTTACACTAGACAGTCTTAACTTATGTTGACAATTTGGGCACTTGATTTCTTTGGCTTTAATTAAAAAAGCAACACTGACAGCTTGGTTGAATGCCTATAAAATGCTTCAAATTTGACACGTTTGTCGAAATTTGATTACGATGGTCGTAATTGGTCGTAATTTAAAATTGGAGGAAAAAAGTATGACTTTACCTATTACTCGTTTTTTTATACTCTTAGTTGCATTTTTAAATTATAACACAAAAGTCGTCAATATATACTAAATAATAACAAAAAGAAAATCGTTAGACTAACATAGGAGGAAAAGGCACTATTCATTTATAGATATAAATATAAGTATAGGTTTATATATATTTTAATTTATTTCTACAATATTAATATGGCAACCCTCAATATGACAATAAATAAATAAATAATAAATAAATATGAGACAACATCACATACATTACTCTGATCCCAATGTAAGTAGCTAAAGCACTTGTGTTATGGAAATCAGAAGTAACGACGGTACCACAAACACCCAGACCCAAGACAACATAGAAAACTAATGGTAATCTACATCGAATCGGCCGGGAATCGAACCCGGGACCTCGGAGTGGCGTACCCATGAAAACCGGTGTACACACCACTCGACCACGGAGGTTTAAATAAACTTAAAGTATGAAGAATTAAATGAGAAGCTACGTCTGAAAATGCAATCTATGTGAATGTACATTTAAAACCCTGTACAACATGCAATGCCCCAACATGTCTGATAAAGACGCATATAGTCACACTGTAGAACGTGCAATTTAGATGCTAACTTTGATACTAGAACTTAGAATATTCTAAACTTAATTTTAGATTACACAAAGCTAGCACGCTAGGTTCCATCGAGTGTCATAGTTTGTTGATCAAAATTTACATGCTAACTACTTACTCGTACCTATCATGTATGTTTTGGTTATTTTAATACGTCTCTTATTGAGTGTCTCGGTTAAGTAGCTAGCTTAAGACTGGAAGGTGATGTTCTTGATTCGGGAATTGGATTTCAGCATTAAAAAGTTATTGGGATAGTCGTTTGAGTACTTCTTAGTGGTACAAATAAACTAATAAAAAATAAATAAACAGTTAACTACACTATCTGGCAAGCTCATTTTACACATGTTTCCGAATAAAAAAAAACTTATCGTGACTTACGATTAATATATTGGGACATCTATTGTTACGTACTATTCTAAACACTGTATTCTGTAGATATTTCATAGTTTTCGTTTCTCCGATTTTCACTCGTACATTAAAAATATACTGTTTGGACCATGCCTATTTGAAAGCATTATTGGATAATCCTTATAAACCTCATCAGAATATTATTTTTATTTGAATAAATTTGCTTGCATTTAATCTGTATTATTTATCATTAATCTTAATGAATCATGAAACTTTTTTGTAATACATGAATGAAAAAAAAACGGAACCAATATATGTACATAATAATTATACAAGAAGCAAAAATGAATAAACACATTTTAGTGTATATAATAGTTCTGGCTTTATTCTGATGTTTACCGTTTACGGTTTTTGGAGTAACAGAATTTCATAGTGGAATGCTTCGTTCCCAATAAATTAATTCGACAATTTACAATGTCTCCTTCATTTTAAACAACATTCTAATAACATATATAACTCTGAGTTAAACTTGAAGCTTGGTTTCTTTACATGAAGTTAACGTTTTAACTTTATAAAGTAACATGCAATCATTTTAAAATACCACTTGGTCTCTTTTTCTCCTAGTTACTTTAATTTTATTACAAACATTAATATATATTATCTTCTCCAATTTCATTGAACTACAATCAAGTACTCATTATTCAATTAAGTTCTGATAATAACGACATTACAAACGCCCTCATGGAAGTTTCTCGAAACTTGGGCTTCTTAGTGAAATTATTAATAGCAAATGGAACTATTACATGCACTCTAGACTAACAGCTTGTGATGCAACGCAAGATAAATAACTGCAAGTAGTGATATGTTGAAACTTTGAAGTGTGCCTGTGAAATTTGTAATAATGTTGTTATAAATTGGTATTAATTCATGGTGGTGAGTCGGGTTTGCATTCCATTGGATATTGAGAGTAAAGAGAGTGCGCACAAACATGTGCGCTGAAATATGTTCTGCATTATTGGCTGGTTCCCTTGAGATTGTCTGCCGTGTTCGAAATCGTTCAGTAGAGTACGGCATCATCTAGATACTGTAATTGAAAAGGACAAATTTCAATTCAATGTTAAATACTTATGAGCCGAGATGGCCCAGTGGTTATAACGCGTGCATCTTAACCAATTATTGCGGGTTCAAACCCAGGCAAGCACTACTGAATTTTCATGTGCTTAATTTGTGTTTATAAAATTCGGAAAAGGAAAACATCGTGAAAAAACCTGCATATGTCTAATTTAATAGAAATTCTGCCACATGTGTCCACCAACCCGCATTGGAACAGTGTGGTGGAATATGTTCCAAACCTTCTCCTCAAGGGGCAGGAGGCCTTAGCCCAGCAGTGGGAAATGTACGCGCTGTTGTTGTTAAATACCTGCTATGATTTAAAATCTCACTGCCCTTGTTTTAATTTTGTTACTTAAATAAATTATTTATGATGATAATATTTTCGTATTCGTTCATTATTCCACATACATATTTCATGGACCTTAATAATTATTCTTGAAAATGTCATATGTGACAGAAAATCTCTAATTTCCATTCATTACATGCATATACATTCTTTGTCGGAATCACAGGTTTAGTACGAGTGTTAGGATTGTTACGACTTTGATATACGACCTCACAACTTTAAGCACTCCTTAGTGTCAGAGTTGCAAGAGAAAGCGAGTTCGAAAAGAAACTGTTTATTAAGACAAGAATAGATGCGTGTTACTTAAAAAAGTGCTTTACAAAGTGACGCAAGCATGTGCTACGAAATAAAAAGGAAAAAATCATTAATAATAACTACAAATAGGTTCTATTATACACATTTTGGAATAGTTCTTATGCAACATTATTCTTATTAAATTAAAAAACTACAAATAATCATTTTATAGCATTATCATTATCTATTTATAAAATATGTTGTAGACCCTTTAAAGATCTTATTTGTTTCAAAATGTAATGATTACCATTAAATTGGCCATCTAATATTTAAGAAATGACCCAACAACGAAACATTATTAAATTGTTTCAAAAGTGTTTAAACCCAATTCATTTTCGCCCCATAAATTTTAAAATAACGCGCAAAGCGACAAATAATGGAGCGAAAAGTTCCTTTCGCCCGGACATTTTATCCGACATAATCTGTACGTAGGCCGTTAGTCGGTAATTAGTGGTGCTGAAAAACACTTAAACGGCGTCGGTTAATGCGAAAAAAAGCACTAACGACTTGGAGAATACCATGTAGGTATGTGGATTTAGGTTTGTTTAGTATAATATTGGTCTTTTAATGGCAACACTAAACATTTTATTGAAAAAAAGTATTTTCTTTGTGTAAGAATTCAAATTAAGAATGTTTGACCGCATTCTTGAACTATTTTCTCATTTATTAAAAAAATATAAACACGAAATTGAATAAATTAAAGCCAAATGCGTGACCTATTTTTTTTATTATAAACTTAATAGACCATGGTCCCGTTATGAAACAGTTCCTTCCAGGATGCTTCAAATATGGTATAATACCCCATAATATATGTTACATACGATTATCTTAATTAGCCGTTTTAATAAGCAGCGCTGTTCAATCAATAGTCTGAATGACATTCGGTCAATACAACTTCAGTTGATAGAGCGATTTAATGCATATAGAAATGTATTATTATTATGGCGTTGATTTAGTGTTATTTTACTAGATATAAGACAGAATTTCGATGAAATTAGACACATGCAAGTTTCCTAACGATGTTTTCCTTCACCGCTGAGCACGAGATGAATATATACACACAAATTAAGCACATATATATATAGTGGTGCTACCCGCAATCATCGGCTAAGATGCACGCGTTCTAACTACTGGGCCATCTCAGCTCATGTGCATTCCACAAACCCGCATTGGAACAGCGTGGTGGAATATGTTCCAAACCCTCGCCTTAATGGAAGAGGAGGCCTTATCTCAGCAGCGGGAAATGTACAGGCTGTTATACTACTTTTTAATTTTTACTAGCTATTTGTAAGAATATTGGTGCTCCTTAAATTACGTCAAATAAAGTTGTTTTTTTGTAGTGTTCAAATATCCAACGCATTTGAAATGTTATCATAACACATCTTCGAGTTTATAAAACTTCATAAAGTGAATCGAAAGAAAAAGCACATTTCCACGACCTAAATCCGTCTCTCACAAAGGCACGAATCCGAGCCACTGTAATATCTGGAGTATAAAGGACAGCGAACTCGGCACTAATTTCATGGGCATCAAGTAGACTAGGTCCTTTTTATTGCATTGTAAGCATAAAATATTAGAACAGTAATATTTTATTCTTTATTCTCTATCTTGTAACTATTGTTTTAGTTAATTAAAATAGTTATATTTTATTTATTGTAAAAAGTTACACCATCGACTTATCAATAAACACTTAAAAAAAATATATTTATTATAGGTGACATTCGAGATGATACAACTTTATAGGACTTCCCTGGTGGAGAAGGTTTGGAACATATTCCACCACACTGTTCCAATGCGGGTGGGAATACACATATGGCAGAATATTAATGTATTGTTTTACGACATTTATTTATGTGACTTTAAAATGTATTATCCAAATAATGTCTCAAAACTTGACCACGTTTGGCAGACTTTAAGTATTTATTTATGATAGATAGAAAGACTGGACAGGTTTTAGTTTTCTTAAATTGATTATGGTAAGATTACACTTCTATAAGCTTCTATATTTTGAATGAAATCCAATATTTGAGTCTCAATTAGGTATTAAATACTCTATATTACTGGATTTTACCTATAAGGGCATCCGTAAAGATCCTTCCCGCACATTAACAATGGCATACTGTCAAATTTAAGTGCCTCATAAATACTAAGATAATCCCATAGACGAGTTCCTTTATCAAATTTAATTGTGTATATTGTATGCATGATTTAAGGTCAACCTTGTGAAATTTTATCCCAAAATATATCGTAATATTGTAAATGGGAAAGTATGTTTGTTTGTTGAAAATATAACAGAAAACTCTTTTGGATCATTATGAATTTGCACATAAACTTAATCAGGTGTACCTACACATAGAAAAGTCTGCTTAAGGTATACCAAGGGTGCTTAAACACAAATTAAGCACATATATATATATTATAGTGGTACTTGCCTGGGTTTGAACCCAAAATCATCGGTTAAGATGCACGTTTTCTAACCACTGGGCCATTTCGGCGGTGAAGGAAAACATCGTGAGGAAACCTGCATGTGAAATTTTAATTTCATCGAAATTCTGCCACATGTGCATTCCAACAACCCGCAATGGAACAGTGTGTGGAATATGTTCCAAACCCTCTCCTTAATATAAGAGGAGGCCTTATCCCAGCAGTGGGAAATTTACAGGCTGTTAATGTACTACATACGTCCATCTTAACTAAAAAGTGTTTGAAATCGCAGACCGAAACTACCATTATATAATTTTATTTTATTCATGGATTACTGTAGTATTAAATCAAGAAAATCAAAAGCGAGTTTTATTCAGTACCTACCTGTGAGAAGTGAAAAAAAAAAATGCCGCACTCGATTTCGACCTTGGAATGCCACTTTAATCTCGACCATTGAAGTTTTTTCAAAATAAAATATACAATCAGTTGGTACAGCGTCAAGCTCAAGCGATCTCTCAAGCCGTGGCAGGGTGCCAGCTTACACAGTTGCCCGACGCGATGCAATTTTTTATGTTTTCAATATTTCCAAAACTATTTGAAATGAGAACAGATTCTAGTGAAATGACGTTACGATTGTTAAAACTATGATTGTTTTTAATGATTACTTCTTTTACGTATAAATTTTAGTATTGTATAATATTTTATTAAGGCTGAATTTATGTTGTATTTATTTATTATTTCTGTGTGGTGTAAAATAATAGTACGAAGCAAAGTTCAGTATACAAGTGGATATAGAAAAAAAATGGAGTAAGAAAGCCCATATGACTCAATGGTTAGAGAAATATTAGCAGATGATTGTGGATTCATATTTACATTTGCTTAATTTGTGTTTGTAATTACTAACCACGTGTACAATAATTGCTTTTCCCCACAGCATATATACGTTTTTTTAGTATTTACTATTTTAAAATGGCCGCTGTTCAAGATGGAGGAATATATCTAAGGAACAAATTAAATAGTTTGCAATGTGACATGTGATACTTTATTCAATTCGAAATGTTTTTTAAAGTTAAATTTTGAGTGAAGATTAGTAGTTAGTGATTAATTTATAATATAGAAGACATGATCGAAAAATGTATACCTTTAAATAGTTCATACTACTGAGTAACACTAGTACATAATTGTACATGTATTATTATGTAATATGTAATAATACATGTACAACTATGTATTACCTTACCAAGATTATCACGATACATAATTATGGATTATCTAATCAAACATTTTGTTAGTTATAGTGTAACATGTAACATAAACATTATTTTTTAAATTGTAAATATTTTCGCCTTACGAATACATTTATAATCTGAAGAAAACATTTTGAATTAAAATGAAATTTCAGTTTCATTCTTTTGAATTGAGTTTTTCTCCGAAGGTAAAGTTTTATGTGGAATTGTGTTAATTATCCCTCGGGACCCTTTGTATTGGAACCGGGAACGGAAACAGCGAAATAAAAGTAATGGAAGATGCAATAATCGTTACAGCTAAGCGGAAAGCCTTTGATATATTTTTAACTTTCCTTTTGCGAGTTATTTTATAATATCTTAATATCAAAATTGTAGAATCTCTCTATCTACGATAGTCTTAAGTCTGATTGTATTTGGAAAAGGATTTGTTTGTTTATGAGTGTATATACATACCTAAATCAAAATCAGTAACTCTGACGTTTTTGATTTCTATTACGTAAGTAAGTATATCGTACGTAAGTAAGCGGTATATCGAATACAATCAAACAATTTTTCCTATCTTTATAAATATAATAAAATTGGAGTGTCTGTTTGTATCATTAAAGTAGCCCCTTTTCACTCAATGCATATGTATGTATACACGGTACATATACCAAAATAACATTTTTCACAATATTTGTCTGTCTGTCTGTCTGTTTGTTTCGATTAATCTTTGGAACGGCTTGACCTATTTTGACGGGACTTTCACTGGTAGATAACTGATATGATAAGGAGTAACTTAGGCTACAATAGTATTTTTTTTATTCAAACGCGTACAAACTCGCGGGCACAGTTAGTTTATAATATTAGTATAGATTCATTGGCTTTATTTAAAATAAATTTGTAATAAATGGTTAATGTACTATAAGGTCAACTTCCCATAAAGTCAATGCGTTGACAACTACCTAATCTAATACTGTTATGGAACTTGTGTCTACAATTACAATGAATGGAAAATATTGATATGCATTGATATTTCTCCAAATATTCTACATCAGTAGAATAACAAATCAGTTCTCAATCAACGTATATCTTTATAAAATATTGCTACGAATAAAAATGATCGTGAATAATATAAATAATAGTTATTAAATCTTTTGTCACTTATACTAATAACATTAATGGTATAGGACGGCAGATGGACAAATAGGCCACTTGAAAGTAAGTTGTCAGAACCGCCCACTGACATGGTCACCGTAAGCAATACTAACTATCATTTTTAAGTCCTTAGTCTAGTTCATGAGTCAGCAACCGTAGGAAATGTTATGTCCCTTGGGCCTGAAGTTATACTGATTCACTCATGAAACCCGAACATAAAAGTACTAAGTATTGCTGTTTGATGGTAGAATATCTGATGAGTGGGTGGTAGCACAGACTTGCAAAACCGTAGCAAGAGAATAACATTCCACGCGTCATTGTTTCATAAACAATTAAGACGATAAGGTTTGTAATTTAGAATTATAAGAAAATAATTATTAATTATTTGCCATTTAGAATTCTTAAGAATCAAATATACACGAACGTAATTCTCGAGATGATTACGAAATGATTAATGAAGGATATTTTTTTCTGTTGATTGGGGAGATTTTTTTTTTATAAGCGCGGTGATGTAAATGAAATGCTTAATGAATTGAATGCTGTCTATAACGCTTTACGAAAAACCAAAAAAAATAAATGTTTTCATTTCTGGTATAGGCAAAGTCTCATTAAAATGCTCAATGAAAGGAATAAATACAGAGTAAAATTTAAAAAGTATAAATGCCTTAGGGATGAATTAGACTTTCTTTTTCTAAAGTCAATTTTTAACTAATTGTTGCTACCAACTCTACATATTATATAACATGGAATATATCAATGCTAAGCGTTCATCACACGTCATTTTGTATAAAACGCTAAAATGAGTCGAAATGGCCTAGTGGTTAGAACGCGTGCATCTTAACCGATAATTGCAGGTTCAAACCCAGGCAAGCACCGCTGATTCATGTGCTTAATTTGTCTTTATAATTCATCTCGTACTCGGCGGTGAAGGAAAACATCGCGAGGAAACCTGCATGTGACAAATTTCATAGAAATTCTGCCACATGTGTATTCCACCAACCCGCATTGGAACAGCGTGGTATGTTCCAAACCTTCTCCTCTAAGGGAGGGGAGGCCTTTAGCCTAGCAGTGGGAATTTACTGACGGTTGTTGTTGTTGTTCTTGATAAAATGAACTATTAGTATTTCATATTTTGTTACAATGTCCAACAGAAACGCTACGACGTCAGACGGAATGGAAATATGTAACATGTTTTCTTATTTCACATTTGTATAAGATAATCTTAGCTTTCGTCGCAATTAGAATTAATTGCTACTATTTTAAGCACAAGGGAAAATAATGTCCTTAAAAAACTACAAGCTATTAATACTTCAAAGGGGACTGGATCGGATTTTTTAAGATGGTTGTTTATAAATAAATGTGCGTGAAACTTTACTTAGTCATTCACAGTGATTTTATCTTTAACTTCTGGTGTATTTTCATTCTCGTAGTCAATTGCAATAACAATTACAATTAAACAAAAAATAACAATACATTTAGATGTCTATATCAGCGACCTTCACAATCGTATGATAGATTCTGACTCCTTCAGCTATGATCATCCCCACTACTAACACAAGTATAGTATGACACAACTTAGATTTAAAGTAAAGTAAAGTAACAGCCCGTAAATTTCCCACTGCTGAGCTAAGGCCTCCTCTTCCATTAAGGAGAGGATATCACTAAATTTAATAAAGTCGATTACTGCCGATTTACACAACTAATAGAAATAGCTCTCCATCGCGCCATTCGACGCTATTCATCGCTATTGATTATCGCGTCAGTTCAATCCAAGAAAGCAAGTGCATGTGAATCGACGTGTCATATTGACGAACATATTTGGTCATATTACAAGTTATTACATTTGCCTAAAGATCATACTCACATAAGAAATAAATATTGATAATTTGGGATAGCGTACTTAATTCGGATGTGAATTTGGGGTACTACCACTATTCTCTCAAAAACCTACTTTTTGATAAAGATCGGGCTTATTATAGCCGTTTTGCGGATGGTTATGGTTTGATAGATCTTAGATAATAATGTAAACTTACTGATATGTGTTAAGTAATTTTATTTCGCACTGATCCAACTCATATAACATTCGCAGTGACATTGATTACATGAGTCAAATTGATATTTCCTATTTGCTTAGCTGTTATGAAAATAAAAATATTCATTTTCTGCTCAATAAGACGTCTCGCTTTATATTTTTATTCAGAGATAGCTGAATAAAAATAAATACAAGAATACAATATCGATAATGGCGGCGGAGTATTATTTTTTTGTATTATTTATTGTTGTTGGCCCTAATGGTCTTGACAGCGTGAACAGGCCGAGCGCTAAGACTTAAGAAAAGCCTTAGAGCATTACTTTCTATGATTTTATATTGTTTCTTACATAATAAACACGTTATTACAATAGTCATCGAAATAATAACGTTTTCTTAAAATATAATAAAATGTATCTGATAGAAATACATCAATGTTTAACAATACTTTAGTATTTATATTATTAATATGATCGTAATAAATTACATAATTACGAACAAAATCAACTCTAAAACAGTAACAGTTTTGAGATATCTTATTATATATACATATATAATGTAACTAGTGCCCGGCTTCGCAAGGTTACAATGCTGATACTAAATATACAACAGAATGTCTTACAACGCTAATAGTTTTTCAGTAATTAGACAATATAAATATAATATAAATTTACTTGGTAGTAGGGCTTTGTGCAAGCCCGTCTAGGTATGTACTACCCACTCATCACTTATTCTACCGCCATATAACAGTACTCAGTATTGTTGTGTTGCGGTTTGAAGGGTGAGTGAGCTTGTACAGGCACAAGGGACGTAACATCTTAATTTTCAAGGTTGTAAGGAATACTTAATATTTCTTACAGCGTCATTGTCTATGGGTGATGGTGACTACTTACCATCAGGTGGCCAAAAAGCTCGTCCGCCAACATATACCATAAAAAAAATATACAAACCACTACGTCTTACAACATTGCTTTATAATCTCAAATTATCTGTGTTTCACTACTATATTGAACATGTATTAAACATATAAACCTTCCTCTTGAATCAATCTATCTTAAAAAAACCATCAATTGCGTTGTGTATTTTTAAAGATCTAAGCATACAGACAGACAGCGGTAAGCGACTTTCTTTTATACTATGTAATGATGATAATGATGATGATATACCTATCTCTTTCAATTCTTCAACAAAAATAGCACCCTGTAAATTTCCCTCTGCTGGGCCTTCTCTCCTTTTTAAGAAAAGGGTTTGGAACATATTTCACCACGCTGTTCCAATGCGGGTTGATGGAATACACATGTGGCAGAATTACTGTGAAATTTGACACACGCAGGTTTCCTCGCGATGTTTTCCTTTACCGCCGAGAACGATATGAATTATAAACACAAATTAAACATATGAACCATCAGTGGTGCTTGCCTGGGTTTGAACCCGTTATCATCGGCTAAGATGCACGCGTTCTAACCACTTTGGCATCTCGGCTCTCAATTTTAATTCTACAATTCCTAGAAATGCTGCTGTTGTTCTGACAACTCAAAATTGCTATAATGCAGTATGAAGATCTAAAGCACAGTAAAGTTATAACTTTGTGATACAAAATTCAAAATACTGATAAAGAAATAGACACCAGTGGCTTTAGTTGTTTATTGGTACATAAACTATGCCTTAAAATTATCTATGCCTATGAATATAAGGGTTAGTGACCACGTTTTCAGGGGTCATTATTGAGGCCGGGTTTGATGTAGCGCTCGGCAGTAAACAATGTAACGCCTTAATTGCTTTGCTACCCAAAATATTATATGAATATATATTCTATTACGGCTTGCTAGCTACCTTTTACATCTTGAATTTGCACGGGTTTTATTACGGGTTAACCCCAAGGCTATCGAGGTTGTATATAAATAAATATTATAACACAAACGTTATCACGACAAGCGATCTGTACCCTCGTATCCCATGCGGTCCATGGCTAATATATCTTGACGTAAGTATCAGATTTTAGTGTTTTTAAAAGCAATCTGTAATATTGCGGAATGTAATTTTTTTAAAATAAATATTATCTGGACCATATTTACATATAACAATATGAACGTATATACATATATACTGTGATAAAAATAAGGACAGAGGCTCAGTGGCGGATTTACAAATCTGCCGCTAGTAGGCTAGTAGGCTATTCATTTTTTGCCGCCCCTACGATGTTTTTGCAACATTTATGATTTGTGTTCTATCGTCCTCATTACATCAGTTTTTTCCCGTTATTAGTATGATTATAAACTAGTTGATATTTCTGTTAGTCTACTAGATTATTTTTCCAACCCGCTATGCCGAGTATACGGATTACGGAAGTAATGTGTATTCATATAAGTTTTTTTTATTTCTGTAAGATTAAGAAATTGGGGCAAAATTTGCCATCTGCCGCCCTAGGCTCCAGTCTTTTAGCCTTATTAGCCTATTGGTAAATCAGCCACTGCAGAGGCTAGTAAAGCTAAAATCGCCATCGCAATTTTTATTTTCCTTTTATTTGACATTCTGATAACTAATTGAATTAAAGTTGTATCTGTGACATCTGGTAGTTGTATCTGTGGTATCTGTGATCCATTGCGGAAACCTCAAATCGTCACTCACTTTTGAAAATAACATAATCGAATTCAGTACAAGTCTTGAAAATAATTATTTTCAAGTGGCATAAATGCACAAATTATATTTTAAAATTCGAACGACAAAGTTTGTCCTATTCGGGAAATCACAAATTTATACTTACTATAAAGATTAAGAAAGAACCAAATCGACTTCAGTACACGTGACCTTCAAAATAATTTCACACATATTATCTTTTAAAAATCGAACAACATACACGAACAAATTTCTGAAATTTCAAATTTATACTGATAACGTATAAAGATTGAGAATGAACGAAATCGAATTCAGTACACGTGACCTTGAATATAATATCCACGTGACACAAATAAACAGTTAATAGTTTAAAATTCGAACGACAAAGACCTATTACGGAGATCTCCAATTTACGCTCCCTGTACGGTTTGACAATCAAGTGACGTACGCATACGCAATCGTACCAGCCATAATGGTTCACAGATCAGTACATGCAATGCATCTCTATAAAAGATGCATCTGCCCCACTGGCAGTGCATCAGGCGATTTATCCTTATTTATTGCTTTGTTTTGCTGCGGATTTGTGGAAATAGGCCGTATTTTATTTATGTTGGTTCGTTTGTAATTTATGCGTATCATACTATTTCATTAAGTGGTTTAAAAATGATGACCAGTTACTGCTTCGGTATTTATTCGTACGTTTAAAAGGATGTAGTGTTTCGGTCGGTTTAGTGATTTTTTTTTCTAAAGTTTCTGTCGCCTGTGGCTTTGCTTATGTTTATGGATTGGTTCACATGTGTTAGTTTTAAAAAAGTATTCTAAGTTTATGTCCTTCATTAGAGGTGTAGCTTGTTTTGAAACAACAACATACAAACATATTATAGACTTGTCTTCGCATTTATAACATTAAAATATACAACATTACTGTGTATAATTTTATTTTAAATCTTAATAAAAGTGCCTCTATGATCATTATTTTATATGAACATAATAATTGATGGCCGTGCTAATACTTATATTTACATACAAATAAAAAAAATCTGTTTATATTTTATTATTTAAAAGTATTATATATATTCAATGCTAAAATTAGAAACTGAAAAAACAATAAAACTTAATAATTAAAATTGATTAAAAGTAGATACACTAAAAAGAAGAAAATAATTAAATGTTTTTATCAATCATATCAATAATGATAGGTTATAAACAAAATTTAGTATAAACTCAATTATTTCGTTACAGTACGTTTCTGTAAAAACTTACTTGGTATTTTACTTGCGATATAACATGTAGACGAATATATTCTTTAAATCAAATAATCAATAAGATAGAATGTCGCGTAACACATTCTGACAAATTACGTTCGTGATTTGCGGTGAGTTTCGTATTTCTTTTCATAGAATATATCTGTACACATTGTGATATGATATAAAAAGGCTAGATGGTTTGGTCAATTAAATTTGAAATGTAATCATTTCAATATCGTATACTCGTAAGATAATTGAATAACATAAAATTATCCCATAAATTAAATCCCTCGATCTCAGCGAGTTATTAATTGCTTTATTTAATCACTATGGTAAGTTATCGTTCATTCAAATATATACCTTATATTATATTATAATACGGAGTAGAATTGTTTATATGATATTAAGACATGTCAGTGCGATTAGTACCCCAGAAAGATCGGTGTCGTAAAATGTCGCCATCAGGGTAGCCATCGTGGTATCAAATCTCAGCTAACTGTAAATGTACGGGCTATGAGCTGAGCGGGCTATAATAGTTAAAGTCTATTAATATCACACAGCTTGGCAATTTTTTTCCCCGGGAAAATCGCGCTTGATGACGTCTTGTGTTTACACAGACATTTCGATAATTTCATCAAGCTTAAGATTTGATATTCATGTGTTTTTTTCCAGAACATTTTCGCGAAATTTTCCTTTCTCATGAGCCAGGAATGTATGGTAAACACTTAACAAAATAAAAAACAAGATGCCTGTCTTTACTTGCTTGTTTTGTTATATATAGATTAATAACAAGCGCAATGAAATTTGTCACTTAAAGAGTAGTACAGTCAGAGTAAGAAAACCTTCGTCAGTTTTCAAATTCATTCCTTTATCAAGTCGTAAACTCTTAGTACCTTTTGAAACTAAAGCACTAAACTGAAAATTACATATAAAATTAAACTTATATAGTAAGATAACTTAGTACAAAATAGTGTAATTATTAATTACACTATTTTATTTTAGTCTATTTAATCTTTGGACTACGTCTGGTTTTATATCAACATAAATTTTGATGGCGTAATCAGTCATTAGAAATTTAAATTAGATCCACATCTTCATCTTCTACTGAATTGTCAAAACTGTCAAAACTGTCACTGTCATTCTCGATCTATAAAGCAGATCGCTCATACTATACTTTTATTACCCCGATTGTACATAAAAGTAAGTATTGACTTAGAATTGAATCGCTGTGTTTGTGGCTTCGAATGAGTTATAAACTTACCCATAAACTCCGGTCGGCTTCCTAATGTTAATCCCATGGAATCACTTCGTGAAAACATCGGTTTTTCTATAAGCTCCTTCAAGCGTATGAAGGAGATATAAGCGCACTTACAGATTATAATAACATAATATTATTTAGTTATATATGACCTATCTTTCATTAAATCGTATAGAATGTATTAGAGTTCTAAAAATTGTGGTAGATAATAAAGGGTAATACTAAAGGTCGTGAAAAGGTATCAATGAGTTCTTGGTTGTATGCATTTCTACTAATACCTGTAGATTTGTTATTTATTTATAATAGAATTTATAATGGAATTGTATCAAATCAAAGTAAACTTTATTCAAGTAGGCTTTTACAAGCACTTTTGAATCGTCATTTTACAATTAAGTGAAGCTACCACGGAAAGTAGATTCTACCGAGAAGAACTGGTAAGAAACTCAGTAGTTACTCTTTTTTAACATTTAAAAAATACAAATTGATGTTAGTTAAATACAATTATTTAAATATTTATACATATAATAGTAATAGTAGTATACATATAATTCTAGGACGTTTCAATTTGATATTACAGCACATTTAAAAATAATATTTAAAATAAGTATCTATGTTGAAAGGATATTATTCCAAATGGCAATCATGGTGAGCGCAGTGAGTCTGCAACAAAACAAATCTACCCTATCTGCTATCACATTGAGAGTACGTAACGTGCGCGTCAGAAGCGCCTCCTTGAGCAACTAGATAGATGAGCTTATCTATCAGGACATATTTTAATGAAAATGTTAATAACCATGGGGACTTTTGTTATTTTACTCTCATAATCAATCCAATTAAGCAAATGTAACATTCAAGGAAAAAGTTCTAGTTTATAACTTGCTTAGGCATTGTAGTATAAATGCTCAGATCTGACTCTGATCGAATGAAAAGTGCAAAAAATAATTTAATGGCATGTCCCTTGGGCCTTGGCCGAGTTTAGGATCAACATCATATCTTGGTAGATCTGGGTTTCGTTATTTAAGCTAATCAGGTAAAACACTTTTATCATTCTATTATTAAATATTTGGAGTCGACACCAAGGATATCAGCGCAATGTTTACCTATCTAAAATTAAATAGTCTGATTAGAATAGATCTGAAAATCAACGCTTTTCTTATAATTTGAATCCTACATTAAAAAAAAAACATTGTACTGAAGCTAAGTGTACTGACCGAAATTAAAAGAACCGTCAACCTTGACTTTGCCATTCGGCGCCATTATTATCAAAGAAAAGGAGAGCCGTCCTTTTAACTTTTACAATGTCTGATGATAATAATTCAAGACGGGACACCAAAATTTCACCGAACAATGAGAGCACAATATACTAACTAATAAACGATCTACCTATACCCCGACTCCCTTTCACCGAAGTCACGTATTTCATTTCATATTCAAATTGCTCCGATATGAGCCTAAAGTTGAAAATCAAATTCCTTCATTCGAAGTGTGAAATATTATAATTGTGAAGTTATTCTTTTTGTTAGGTAATTTTTTTTCAATAATTTCTTTCATTGAATTTGTAATAATAAAGAATTCTTTTTAGTCGATAATGAATGGTTTTTGTGTACGATTATACGATATTCCGATTATTATATTATTTTATATTGTACTGTAATCACGTACTAATTTGAATATGTTTTCAGCTACATTTTTAGCTTGATTTTTTTCCAATACTTTATTTCATTTAATATAGAATAATCTAACTAACACTAAATGTCATAAAAACTTCTCTCAATAATTTAAAATTATTTTATTTTTTAAAATTAATTGTAATTAGTTCTAATGTTACATTTTCATTAATGTATTAATCAGTTATATATAAAATATAACAATAAACTGAGTGTCGTGCGTTAATTGTGCATAGTGTTTCTTTTGTGTTGTGTTCGTCAGCTGACATTACGCAGGTAACGAACTCAATTTTGAAAAAGTTTTCTTGTTCGACTACTTGTTATCCCTTTAACTCACTTTAGAAACCCTTTTTAACATTTTTACATACTAAATAATATTAACCGATTGATCACACTGCTTACTTTTATATTATTGATCATATAACTTCTATTTTTTAATCAAACATGATGACCCGTAGTATCAAGGCACGTCAGGCGGAGGAACAACTCCAGCTGACGCTCCAGGAACTAAAGGCATCCAGGACACAGTGTGATTTACTATTAAAAGAAAGGGATGATAACGAACAAGAATTCTTGCAAATTCTTAATAGAAATAATAAGCTAAAAACTGAGCTTTCTCAGTTACATTTGCAATACTTAGATAAGGAAGAACAAAGAAATAATCTGCAACAAATAGTCAGTGGGTTTGATAATTGCAGAGTTGAGTATGAGCAAGCCCTCATGCTCACTAATGAGTTAAAAATTAAATTACACAAGGCCCAACTATATATATCTGAATTGGAAGATAATAGCTTCAACCTAAAGGCCTCTCAAACCCAGTGTCTATTTGATGAACTGGTGGGAAATGCAGCCTCCTTAGTAGCCCCAATCACCAATACCAATGACATCACAACAATTGATCTGACTGGTGATGACTCGGGCTCCTCCAGTCTAATATTAGGTAAAAATAAATTAAAGAAATATGTTAAAATTAATAAATATATTAAGAAAACTCAAAAATTAATAAAATCAAGAAATAATTGCTTAAATTATGAAAAAAATTATAAAGAAAGAAACACACTCAGACTAAAAATTATTGAATATTCCAAGAATGTTAAAGTGATGAGACAAGGTTATGAGGCTGACGTGAATGCTCTTCAGGCTGAGATAACATATTTACATAATTCCTTAGATAGAATGTCAAAAAAATATGAAATGTCTCAAAAAGAAATATCTAGTCATATTGCCGCCGTGAACAATCTACTAGACTTGAGTAAATACAATTCTGAACGCTTTGACTCTCTTATAAAAAACTATACTTGTGATTGTCAGGGCCGTTCTGTCTCGGGGGATGGTTCAGGGCTGCTCAATGATGTAGTGTCCTCGTCTCAGTCATCAGCTCATGACAGCGCCATATCCAACAAAACACATCATGTTCCTACCAAGAAATGTACTAAAATCTATAGTAATGAATTGGGAAGAAACATGGGTGTTTGGCTCAATGACATGTGTAAGGGACAATCAGTATCAAATTATTGTATGCCGGGTGCAAGTTATTCCCATATTATGAACAGTATTTTGAATAGTACTCATTGTCCCAATACTACACTAATTATATTAGTTGGGAGAAGGGGAAATGTGAGCAAAAAAATTCTTGAAAATTATTATTCTAAATTATCAAATTTAAATGTGGAAAGAATATTAATGTTCACATTTCCTTATATTAAAGATGTACCACAGGAAAATTCTATTAGATTTAAATTAAATAATATGTTACATATCATGTCAAATACTTATTATGTAACAAAAAATTATATTTGTAATAAAATAAAATTAATTGACATTAATAACATAATTAATAATAATTCTTGTTTATTGACATGTGATAGGTTTAACCTATCTAATTTTTATAAGAGACAGATAGCTAGTTTGCTATCATATTTTATTATTACAAAATCAACCAATTGTTTGGTTGACCAGACTATTGAGCAGTATAATTATAATAATAATAATAACTTAAAACCTTATATTTTGGAACATGTTCCAAGTAATTTAAATTAAATTCTAAGACAATAGAGGTAGTCTCTGGCAACGATAATAACTATACTTGTGAAAAATTAGTCATTAAAGAAGCCAAAAAAAATAATAAGAAAATAGTTAACAATACAATTGTAAATCTGGTGCACCAAAATATTCAAGGAATGTTAGGGAAAGACTTAGAAATTGAATTATTTTTGACCTGTAATGGCATTGATATTTTGTGTGTAACTGAACATTGGCTTCAAAATTATCAGGTTATGTTTAACTTTAGTGGGCACCAGATTGCTAGTCTGTTAAGTAGAAATAAAGCTATACGTGGTGGCTCTTTAATACTTATGAGTAAAAATATTAAATTTAAAGAACGTAAAGATATTGTGAGATAGATATTGTTTCTATTGAGCAAACTATTGAAATAGCCTGTGCAGAGCTTGAGCGTGTCATTGTTGTATGCGTATACAGGCCCCCTAGTGGATTATATGAATTATTTGAAAATATGTTGGACAATGTTTTATCGAAATTATCTGGATCTAATAAAGAAATTATAGTTTGTGGAGATTTTAATATAAATTTATTGCATAATTCAACCACAAGTATTAGATTCAGATCTTTGTTAAGTTCATATAATCTGGTAAATCTGTTCTTAGAGCCAACTAGAATAACAGATTCCACAGCAACTTGCATAGATAATATATTTGCTACCTACATTCCACAATACAAAATTATTATTAATAACTTAAGTTCAGATCATTGTGGACAACAAGCGTTATTTAATTTTCATGTTAAAAAAGTAAGTACTTCTGAAAAGATAATGTTTGTTCCTTTGACCACAAGACGTATTGAGAAGTTTAGAAGTAATATTATGGCTAATCTCCCTCACCTATCTTTTAGTGACAATCCCAATGTCTTGTATAACAATTTATTCAAATTAATTAGAAACAATTTTAAATCCATATTCACTTCTAAAACAGTTAATACAAAAAACTTTTTAAAATTCAATGATTGGGCGACTATTGGAATTCATAAAAGTAGGCAACGAATGTATGAGCTTTACAATGAAAGGACATACAATCATAGTGCCACTTTTGCCAATTATGTAAGTAACTATTCAAAATTATTTAAAAAAGTGTGCTTTTTGGCAAAATCTTTAACTATAAAAAATAAAATTAAGAATGCACATGACAAGATAAAAATGACCTGGAAAATTATTAATTGTGAAACTGGTAGAGTTGGCAGTTGCAACTCCGAATTGAGCCTGAATTATAATAGTAAAGTAGTAAATAGTCAAAAGGAAGTTGCTACAGTTTTTGAAAAATGTTTTGCTGACATACCAGTTTTCACGACTAAGTTACTTATTTCTTCTCCTGATGTTGCCGAGTCATTGATGAAAGAAAATGTAAGAGCTTGCAAATCTAACTTTAATTTTACCCTTGTAAACCCCAACGACATAATACGCGCCTTTAAGTCATTAGACATCTAGAAAACGGCTGATTTATGGGGTATTTCTCTAAAGGTGATAAATTCGATTATTGATGTGATTGCACCTTATCTTGCTTTAATATTTAATAGTTGTGTCCAACGTGGTATATTTCCTAACCTGATGAAACATAGTAAAGTTATTCCAATATTTAAATCTGGTAGTTCTTCAGACCCCAACAACTATAGGCCAATTTCAATTCTACCTACCCTGAGCAAAATATTTGAGAAAATAATTCTAAATCAATTATTAGAACACTTTAACAAACATAATCTGCTTCATAGTAAACAATTTGGCTTCACGAGGGGTCGCTCGACTACAGACGCTGGTATCGAGCTTATTAAGAATATCTATGAAGCCTGGGAAGAGTCACGGGATGCCTTAGGGATTTTCTGTGACTTATCCAAAGCCTTTGATTGTGTTCAACATGAGACTCTGGTCAGGAAACTTTATCACTATGGAATTAGAGAATGTGCGCTCGACCTTCTGACTTCCTATCTTAACAATAGAATTCAGAGGATTGACGTTAAAGGAAAAAGGTCTCCTGGG
The DNA here is from genome assembly GCF_905220365.1 of Vanessa cardui. NCBI lineage: Eukaryota > Metazoa > Arthropoda > Insecta > Lepidoptera > Nymphalidae > Vanessa > Vanessa cardui. The sequence goes on along the minus strand of NC_061144.1, from coordinate 7,889,155 downwards.
GTCTCAGTTGGTATGGGGGTCCCTCAGGGATCAATTCTTGGACCTTTTCTGTTTCTCACATATATAAATGACTTGCCCTTTCTTGTTGGGAACAAACATGATATAGTATTGTTTGCTGATGACACCTCCTTAGTTTTTAAAATTAATAGAAAACAGGTACAGTACGACGACGTAAACAATGCTATAGCTGATATAGTACATTGGTTTAGCGTAAATAATCTTAAACTAAATAATAATAAAACTAAAATTGTGAAATTTAGTACGCCAAATGTACAAAATGTAAAAGCCGATGTACTCATAAATGTGGAATCGATGGATCCAATTGATTCTGCTGAGTTTCTTGGCCTTACTGTTGATGCCAAGTTGCAATGGGGCCCCCATATTGACGGATTGGCGAGTAGACTGAGTTCTGCGGCATTCGCGGTCAAAAAAATTAGATTATGTACCGATGTTGATACGGCTCGCTTAGTATATTTCAGCTACTTTCATAGTATAATGTCATACGGTATTGTGCTGTGGGGCAATGCAGCCGCTATCCATACCATATTTGTGCTACAGAAGAGGGCTATTCGCGCAATCTACAACCTAGGAGCTAAAGAATCGTTAAGGAATAAATTTAAAGAAATCAAGATATTGACTGTTGCTTCTCAATATATATTCTCTAATGTTATGTATGTACGAAAAAATATTAATGATTTCATGAGAAAATGTGATACTCATAACATTGGTACAAGGAACAAACACAAACTTGTTACTCCTGTTACTTGACTGCGTAGAGTCAGTAACTCCTTTGTGGGACAATGTATACGGTTTTACAACAGGATCCCAGAAAGCGTTCAAAATGCCTCTGTTGCCAAATTTAAAAAAAATATTAAGGAACGCTTGTGTGCGAAAGGTTATTATACAATTAATGAGTTTATGATCGATAGCACACCTTGGGAATGATACGATCGCCTCCTGGCTATTTCATCTCATATTAAATTGTTTATTTATATAATACATAAGACAAACAAAAAAAAAAGAACCCGCTGAGTTTCTTTCGCCGGTTCTTCTCAGGTCAGGGTATTTTCTTTCCGAACCGGTGGTATTGTTTCAATTGACCATCAATAAGAAAGTGTAATGCTTCTATATTGAATAAAGATATTTGAGTTTGAGTAATCATAAATTCTTTGTACTCAATTATACGATATCCTTGCTTTTATTTTAATTTCAATTGTATTGAAAGTTTTATATTATTCCAGTTACTAATTAAAAACTTGACAATCAAAATATTTTCATGTTTTATTGCTTACGATTTACAATACTATAAAAATCAATCATTTCAATCATGGAGAATCGGATTGTCAAATTGTCTAATATTTCTGATTGTGTAGATATTTATTTGTTCATTCAAAAATAAGAGAATCATTTGTCTTGGCTACATTTTTGGAAGTATATTTTTCAATAGCTATGCGGTTTGATTATTCCTTTTTTTTATTTAATTGATTATAACCAGATAGGTTTTTTTTTCATTTTCAAATTTGATCTCGATAAATGGCACATTGATGGATATTAGTGGATTTTCCATTTTGTTGGTAATAAACTTAATAGTTTCACTTTTCATTAATTAATTTGAAAGATTCTTATTTTTTGACCAACTGGTTTATGGGTTACTATATACAATATATAAATCGGATATATTTCTCAATATATTCGCTGAATGTGAAATAATTAATTATTCTGATGTATGAAATTCTAATCAATCTATTATTAATGAATATAGTATACATTTATTATTCATTATTAATCAGTAATCGTTGATTGCGCCATCATAATATTAGGAAAAGATAAAGAGATTATCGTCACAATTTTATTAGTAAATATATTATCAGCTCAGCGGCGTTTGCCAAACCGTATACCCTAATAACACCATTAACATCTGATGATAATCGTTCAAACATGGATGATTAATTACACGAACCGTAGACTCAGTAATTATCCTCACTTATAGATACCTATTCGATGTCTATAACTAAATCATATAATAGAAAAGATGATTCGGTATATAATACATGTTAGTCTATTTAAGTCTACTAGTAGCAGTTCCAATGGCTTTCCTCCTGTTGAAGAAAAGATTTGGAACGCATAACTTAGTGAAAGGTCTTTGTGCAAGTCTATCTGGGTAGGTACCACCAACTCATTGGAATTCTCCCATCCAACAGCAGTACTAAGTACTATTGTATTTTGAAGGTTCAGATACAGGCATAAGGGACAAACCATCTTAGTTCCCAAGGTTTGCCCATGGGCAGCGATGACCATTAGTTATTTGGTGGCCGTACCGCCATATATTAGTACTCAGTATTGCTGGATCTGGTTTAATGGGTATGTGATTACATAAACTACATTCACAAGGGACATGCCATCTATGTTTCCAAGGTTGGTGGCGCATCGGCGTTGGAGGGAATGTTTAATATTTATTAGAGCAATATGTCTATGGGTGTTTGTTGTATACCTTATCATCAAGTATCCCAAAAAAAACTAAGAATATGGACATAATTTCTCTAACAAAGATATATCATTATTACAACTTACAGGAAAAGCTATCATCGTTTCGGAAAAGAAAACATTCTGACCTGGAGCCGGTGATTTATTTTTATGCTTAGATAAACTTGTTTACGCACTGGTTTCTCTCACCTGTTACCGCTTTAAGTATTTACTTATTTCAGTGCTAATCCTTCGAACTGATAATATATAAATTTGAAATTCATATTAAATGTTGTGACGCAGCGGGGGTCCCTTGATTATAGTACCTAAAGAGGTCTGACCTTTAGATTAACCTTTTAAACGGCAATAAGAATATCCTCCGCTCCATTAGAGAGCGATCCGAAAACAGTCATAATACAATAACCCTTCATAAATATATACGTATAAAACCTCCTTTGTTTCAATAAAAAGGAATGCAATTAAATTGTCATAGCTCCTTTCGTGTATAATCATATTTTACATAGCCAATCCAGTACCAATCTTGGGAATTGGCATGTTATGGTCCATTGGCTCGTTTACCTCTCACATATTTCTTTTTATTATTATGATATATTTTCTTATATAGCACCATAGCAATACTAAGTATTGTTGCTTGGTGGTAGATTTTACATAGATGGGTGGTACCCACTCTTTGCTACCAATTAAAACTTGGACTTTTTCGTATCTCTGACCATATTCTCTTATAGCCATAATCAAAAACAGATATTTTTTGATTATGGCTATAAGAGAATTAATACAAATGAACAATAGTGGCCAGGGTAGCCTATCTCAAAAAAAAATTGGCAAGAAATGTATATTTATTGTGCACAAGTGTGTGCGCAAACACAGGGGCCACAATCTATTCCTACGCTCTAAGAGTTAAGGCGCACGACTAAAGGCTTTTCGTGCTTTTAGAGGTAATGAACACACTTCAAAAATCCCGATTACGGACTGCTACAAAAAAAATACAGATACAATCAGTAACTGTTATCCGCTTGATCTGGGATTTGAACCCGGACTCTATACACATTCCCGAAAGATACATTTTCTTTTGATGAAAGATAAAGGAGTCATCTCGAGTTTGTGTAGTGGCCCAAAAGATGTCAACTGATTAACTCGAGTTTCTGACAAGCTCCAGCTCGCGTATATATTTCACTAGCGACCCGCCCCGGTTTTGCACGTGTGTACTTAATATACTACAGATTTTTTCTTGTTTCTTTAATAAATTGTCCATGTCTGATATAAAAAATCTTCCCCTCGAACCAATTGATCTAAATTCGTTGCCTAATTTTAAAGATCTAGGCATACATAGGGACAAATATCGGTAAGCGACTTTGTTTTATACTATGTAATGACTTCTTTGAAGAAAAACTCTACCACACACGAGCAGCACGCTTTAGCATGCTAAGTAGCTCACTAATATTTGATACACATACGTACACATACGTAATTTCTTGTGAATAGTGGTCGATAGGGCTTTGTGGGTACCCAATCATCAGAAAATCAAACGCCAATCAGTAATACTTAGTATTATTGTGTAACGTTTGTAAGAGCCAGTGAGCCAGTGTAACTATAGTAATGAGGACATAACATCTCAATATCCCAAACTGGTGACGATTGGTGATTTGAAGGAATATTTTTTACAGCGCCAATATTTATGGAGTGATGACTTACGATTTGTCGTCAGTCTGCTAATAAAATAAAAAAGGAATATTAAATAATAAAAAAACAAACGTAAAAGCAAGTTGTAATAACATTTAGGAGTGTCATTAGAAACGCCTGCTTTTAGATTTCTCAACTCATAAACGCTAAGCTCTGCTGGTATTAGTCTCGATGGTATACCTGAACGAAACAATATTCAGGCGAAATTATTATATCGTGTCATTGCATTATAAACTTTATTTCTTAGATACTAAAGCACAATAGGCAATGCAATTATTCTTCATACAGTGCAAGTAAACAATGTAAGTTGAATATTCTGTTTATTTACTTTTGCGCTATCGTTATTAGGGTAGCAATTCTCTCTGTGTATAGAATGTTTTCGGATTGGATCCTTCAGATCAATTTACGTTTTTTATTTACGTGTGAGTGAATTTTATTTACCCCTTTGGCAACAATAGATGCATTAAAGGACTTGTTACCTTTCTGGTGGTGGGTATAAAGAAACAATATTGGGTTATAAAATTTTTAATGCACAGTAACATAGTATTATAAACAACCAATTACTTAATTTACTAGTTACTTATGTTACTTCTTATAATGACTATTATATAAAAATTATGCCAGCTAGACTCAGCGTGGGTCACTTGGAATAAAAGGCAAGCTTGAAAATTCAATGTTACTAATCTAAAATTTAAGGTTGAAAATTAGGCGCCACTGACGATTAAATTAGTTGATGTGGTTTGGAAGAATACACCGTTCGCCAGACCGGTGTAAACGAAATTTATAATATAATTAAAAGGGGGTACATCACCAAAGTTTCCAGCTACACGTGGATACGGACAACGGCTTAGGGAACAGGCCTGCCGTCCTTGGAGTTGCACCAGCCGCTATCTGGGCACACTCAACCAGGAACCTGGAGCTGTTCACTCTTAATATTTCCATTCCAGAAGTCCACGTGGTGGGTAAATCCGATTAAAAGAAAAAACCTCCTGTAATACGAAATATACAGGTTCAATAAGTTAAGCAAATAAGCAAATGATAAATACCTTTAACGAGAGATGTAAGCACGAATTTACCTTCTGGAGGTTCAAAGTCCTGCTCACACAAATTGACGATCTCAACTCCGGAGAACCATTTCAAAGGGTCACTGGAAACCACAATTTACACATGACTACGACTTTTCGAATTGTAAACCAATGCATTTAATCAAAAACAAGAATTAAAGACTTACAATTTCTTACGAGTCGGTAAACATGATATAAAGTTCTGTCAAACTTCAAAACTTCATTGTTAATATAAATTCTGAAAAGATAACTGCTATTAAAGCACAGAATACTAAACAACCACAAATTAAGAAACTCAATTATTAAGACAACTCACCGATATATTCAGTATATCGAATTAAAAGTTTGGATTCGGTGTGAAGCCGATAGTTCCAAAATTCAAAAAGAACGAAATCGAAAGTTCACGAACCTTTGAAAGGTTAGCGAGTGTGACCAGTATCACTACCAAAATACCCTTAATGAAAAAGGAATTATATCCATAATTAAATCAAGGAAATAATTATGGAATAATTATTAAAATTAAGAAAAGCCAAATATGAGGCAAAGTAAATTTATCATAACTAGACTCCCGACACCTACAACAAAGAACTAACCTTTAAACTGGAAGACAGCTATTAAATAAATCTGAAACGATGTGAAATGACCTCTAATCAAATACAGCAAACGAATTAGATGATTAAAATCTTATTTTAATAATTGTTTTAATGCACCTTTAAAATAAATGTAATTTATTTTATTAATTAAAATTTTAGAAAATGCCAAGTTGAAGCGTTATACTAGCAATACCGACATAAATTAAGTGGGAAATGGGTCAATGGCACGGAATTTAGCGAATTGACACTTTTTTGACGTTTTATATAATTATAAAAAAAGTTAAAATTATGAAAATAATTTTTAATGTAACAGTACCTCCCCTCCCGGAAGAATTTTGCGAGGATAAACGAGAAAAATTCGAGCTGGCCCTCCAGCTCAGAACCTCGAACAACACAAATAATTAATTTAAATAACATTTCAAATGTGAAATATAAAATGACAAAAAAAGTGGAAAATCCAACTTAAGAAAACCACTACTCACCACAACTCATTTATTCGGCTACAACCAAATAAAACAAACAGAGCTCCCACGATATGAGCAGGACAAGCTCCACCAAAGCTTAAGCTCAACAAAAGCTTCGCTGCATGCATAACCAGACGCATGAACAAAACTAATATCTGCCTTAACACAGATAATATAAAAATAAAGCTACTCAGAAGCAATCTTAAAAAAAAATTTACTAGTAGTCTATGCCACTAAATAGAGAATATAATTAACCTCTATAAAATAGTATCACGACACCAAAATTCGCGAAAATAATATGACTAATTAACTATTCGAACCCACGAGAAGTTAACAGTCTTAACCTTAACACACTATACAAGAAAAATACACAAACCAACAGACATAACAAACCTTAATAAAACCAACCGTCAGGACTGATGGTACTCACACATAAGACTCTCTACTGACCAGACGAACAACACCACTTGTTAGGTAATATGGGATGGGAAAGGAATATTAGAAAACCAAACAGATACCACGCCAACACAGAAGTGGACACTGGAAGGTGACAAAATGTCAAGGAATAGTATTAAGGCTTATTTTTACAGAGTCACAAACCGCTCTGAGTCGTAAGGCTTATTTTTACAGAGTTACAATCCGCTCTGAGTCGTAAGGCTTATTTTTACAGAGTTACAATCCGCTCTGAGTCGTAAGGCTTATTTAAGGAGTTACCAACCGCTCCATAAGGATTTTAGGGTGAGGAAAATGAATAAAGGATGCCAAACAGATACAACACTATCACAAAGTTGATACTGGACGGTCACCAAACGTGAAGGAATAGTTTTAAGGCTTATTTTTACAGAGTTACAATCCGCTCTGAGTCGTAAGGCTTATTTTTACAGAGTTACAATCCGCTCTGAGTCGTAAGGCTTATTTTGACAGAGTTACAATCCGCTCTGAGTCGTAAGGCTTATTTTTACAGAGTTACAATCCGCTCTGAGTCGTAAGGCTTATTTAAGGAGTTACCAACCGCTCCATAAGGATTTTAGGGTGAGGAAAAGGAATAAAGGATGCCAAACAGATACAACACTATCACAAAGTTGATACTGGACGGTCACCAAACGTGAAGGAATAGTTTTAAGGCTTATTTTTACAGAGTTACAATCCGCTCTGAGTCGTAAGGCTTATTTTTACAGAGTTACAATCCGCTCTGAGTCGTAAGGCTTATTTTGACAGAGTTACAATCCGCTCTGAGTCGTAAGGCTTATTTTTACAGAGTTACAATCCGCTCTGAGTATTAAGGCTTATTTAAGGAGTTACCAACCGCTCCATAAGGATTTTAGGGTGAGGAAAAGGAATAAAAGGATGCCAAACAGATACAACATCATCACAAAGTTGATACTGGACGGTCACCAAACGTGAAGGAATAGTTTTAAGGCTTATTTTTACAGAGTTACAATCCGCTCTGAGTCGTGAGGCTTATTTTTACAGAGTTACAATCCGCTCTGAGTATTAAGGCTTATTTAAGGAGTTACCAACCGCTCCCTAAGGATAATAGGATAAGGAAAAGGGATAAAAGGATGCCTAACGAACGCAATCGGAACCTAAAGACACTGCTATCCATACCATAATAAACCAACTGTCAGGACTGATGTTTCACACCAATAAACTCAGCTGTCCGGACGTTCACACTTTGCAATACCTAACGACACTATCATACCTTAATAAACCAACTGTCAGGACTGATGTTTCACCCCTCTCCTCTCTGCTGTCCGGACGTTAAAGATACAAGCAATATTAACGTTGCTTAATGGGTGCCGTAGCACCCGAATCGATCGAATGTGTTATAACATCCGTTCGACCTAAGCCCTTCCTTTCGAAGGAAACCCCTCAAACTTACCAAACACCTCCTTCGCAATTACGCTTTGCGAAGAAGATAAGTCCTCAAGGGGATGTAAGGGGATGTAAGAACTTCACTCCCGAAACTACATTCGTTTCGGCGGAATCAAAGCTTACATCAAAAAAAAAATAAGTTTGGTGCTAAACCAAACCTACGCCAAAAATTAACCCCAAAAATTAAGGGTGTTGTCACACTAGGGACAACATAAAATTTGATTACTTTAGTCTTAGACTTCAGCGTAATCGGTAAAAATAAATAACCTGACACACGGGATCGTGCATCATTAGCCGTAGCTATATAAGAAATATCAGATGTGTCATACATCTGAACACCCTGACCGACAAAATATTGACCTAAATTAGACCCTAAGATAGATATAGATGAACCGGAATCTAATAAACCACAAAACTGTTCATCAAAAAATAGAAACCGACAAATAAGGACGAATGTCATCCGGAGGACGCTGCATAGCCGCTACACTATGAGTAAAGAAAAGTGAGATTCGTTTTAAATACTTCCGCCAATCGTCAGGATCAAAGTTAGCGGAACGACTTGACGGAAGGCTTATCCGTTTTTTCGGATCAGCAGATTAACAATTAAGACAGGACTTAACGGTGATACCCTTAGTACCACAACGAAAACAGACTATATCCTTAGACTTACAAGTACCCAAATCATGTCCCTTAACCCTACAACGAAAACAAAACAAACCAGGTTTACTCTTGCCGCGAATCATCTCGACTTTAAAAGATTTACTATTAAATTTTAAATTTAAATGAGTAATAGACTTATCAGACGAACAAGAAATATTAGAAATAGGCAAAGGATTAATCAAAGCAGGTGAATGATCAGTAGATTGATCGTTAGCAGCTTCTGCAAAAGTTTTCCTAAAAGATTAAAACAAACTATCCACTTTCGAAAGACAATCCTTAAGTTTCACATTCAATTCTTCCTTTTTATAAAATAAATTAACATCCACTTCAATCCTACTAAATCTATGGAAAAGGTGATGTGCTATAGCTCTTAACCGGTTAAAACTTTTAAATTGAGGCTTAGATGACAAGATGAGTAAGACTTCATCCAATTTAGAATCAATAATTTCAAACTCGCTGGCTGGATCCAAAGATGTTTCTAAAATCTCATCAGCAGGAATTGAATTCACTAAGTCCCGAATCTGAATCCTCAACTCTTCAACTGAACCTTTAGGTTTAGCATCCCTTATCTCAATTTCATAAATAAGTTCATCCTTCCTAAGTAAGTGATAAGCTATCGGCCTTTCCATGATGTAAAAAAAAATATTTCCCAAAAAAAATATTCTAAGTGTAAGCTATGAATGTAAAAACTGGTTTTATATAGATATAAAACAAAATTAAAAAACTATTTAAAAAAAAGTTCAGTAAAAAAAAATTATATTGAACCAGTATAAAAATTTGCAGAACCCTAAAAGTTGTAATACTAAAGAACCACACAAACAATATGAATAAGGTTCAAAAACAAATAAATTTAAATAAAAGTTCAGATAAAACCAAATGTGCTAAGTCCAAAGTGCAAGTAAAATTAATTGTCATATTAAATGCTGGTAATAAGAAGTTAAGTCGAGCTGGCTTCACAATATAATAATATGTAAGTCACTTAATACTAAACCTGTTTAAAATATAATTGCATCAATAATTTAAATTAATCCTCTTAAAGTAATAATTATTATATAATTAAAGTAATATCACAGTATGATAATTTACTTAAAATTTACTACCAATGCAATATGAAATGTTGTAAAGTTAATTTGAAACACATAATTAAGGACATAATTATTAAAATAGTACTTGTTAAATCATTATAATAGTTTTTATACAATAACAATATTAAACATTGATTTTCAAACGCCTTATTTCAATATAGCAAATACAGACATACTGACTATCCCAAGTCACGCCCCACGTTGGGCGCCACTGTTACCTTTCTGGTGGTGGGTATAAAGAAACAATATTGGGTTATAAAATTTTTAATGCACAGTAACATAGTATTATAAACAACCAATTACTTAATTTACTAGTTACTTATGTTACTTCTTATAATGACTATTATATAAAAATTATGCCAGCTAGACTCAGCGTGGGTCACTTGGGATAAAAGGCAAGCTTGAAAATTCAATGTTACTAATCTAAAATTTAAGGTTGAAAATTAGGCGCCACTGACGATTAAATTAGTTGATGTGGTTTGGAAGAATACACCGTTCGCCAGACCGGTGTAAACGAAATTTATAATATAATTAAAAGGGGGTACATCACCAAAGTTTCCAGCTACACGTGGATACGGACAACGGCTTAGGGAACAGGCCTGCCGTCCTTGGAGTTGCACCAGCCGCTATCTGGGCACACTCAACCAGGAACCTGGAGCTGTTCACTCTTAATATTTCCATTCCAGAAGTCCACGTGGTGGGTAAATCCGATTAAAAGAAAAAACCTCCTGTAATACGAAATATACAGGTTCAATAAGTTAAGCAAATAAGCAAATGATAAATACCTTTTACGAGAGATGTAAGCACGAATTTACCTTCTGGAGGTTCAAAGTCCTGCTCACACAAATTGACGATCTCAACTCCGGAGAACCATTTCAAAGGGTCACTGGAAACCACAATTTACACATGACTACGACTTTTCGAATTGTAAACCAATGCATTTAATCAAAAACAAGAATTAAAGACTTACAATTTCTTACGAGTCGGTAAACATGATATAAAGTTCTGTCAAACTTCAAAACTTCATTGTTAATATAAATTCTGAAAAGATAACTGCTATTAAAGCACAGAATACTAAACAACCACAAATTAAGAAACTCAATTATTAAGACAACTCACCGATATATTCAGTATATCGAATTAAAAGTTTGGATTCGGTGTGAAGCCGATAGTTCCAAAATTCAAAAAGAACGAAATCGAAAGTTCACGAACCTTTGAAAGGTTAGCGAGTGTGACCAGTATCACTACCAAAATACCCTTAATGAAAAAGGAATTATATCCATAATTAAATCAAGGAAATAATTATGGAATAATTATTAAAATTAAGAAAAGCCAAATATGAGGCAAAGTAAATTTATCATAACTAGACTCCCGACACCTACAACAAAGAACTAACCTTTAAACTGGAAGACAGCTATTAAATAAATCTGAAACGATGTGAAATGACCTCTAATCAAATACAGCAAACGAATTAGATGATTAAAATCTTATTTTAATAATTGTTTTAATGCACCTTTATAATAAATGTAATTTATTTTATTAATTAAAATTTTAGAAAATGCCAAGTTGAAGCGTTATACTAGCAATACCGACATAAATTAAGTGGGAAATGGGTCAATGGCACGGAATTTAGCGAATTGACACTTTTTTGACGTTTTATATAATTATAAAAAAAGTTAAAATTATGAAAATAATTTTTAATGTAACAGACTTTTAATTAAGGTAAACTTTACGTGGATATTATTTCTTTATTTCTATAAAAAAAGGTACGAGCACAATTATGGATTATATGGCCATGGCGTTGTAAGCAGTATTCTTAACTTGGGTTAAGAGATGTTATCTCATGCGAAATATCTTTGTCTCATTTGGCGTTTAAGGATACTCAAAAGATGGTGCAGTTGCAAGAAGATGGATAGATCGCAGCCCAAGACAGTGAATTCCAATTCAGGCAAGCATAAAGTTTTCACCTCGTTTTTATCGACAGAACACCTGCCAATGCTGGACTGGAAATAACGTGTTTGTCTAGGAGTTACTTATACACTGTTATTTACTTTCAAACCGGACTCCAGCAATACAGAATCATTATTATTACATAGTATAAAACAAAGTCACTTATGCTGTCTGTCCCTATGTATGTTAAGATCTTTAAAATTACCTAACGGATTTTTGGGGTTTTTGATAGATTGAGTGATTCGAGAGGAAGCTTATTGTATATGATAGGTGGACGATATAAAAGAGAAAAACTGACAATTTTATAAATTTCTAATGTGATGTCGTAAATGAATTCTGTAGCATATTTAGTATCAGTATTGCATCCGTGCGAAGCCAGGGCGGGTCACTATTATTCATCATAAACATAACATTGATAATCTTTTATTATTTTCTCAATTAAGAAATAGCAGACACAAAATAACGTAAGAAATACGTTTGGTTCATTAGACACAAGATAAGAATATCCGATATCGACTTGCCTTTTCTCTGCAAATTATAGCTGTAATGAAAATAAACTTCTATAAATTGATACCATTATAACAATATAAAGTTCAAAGAACGCATATAAAGGATTTCTGTGAATTGAAATGACTGTGAGCTACGATATTGAACATTTTGTGCCTTATTAGTAATAAATACTTAATATCGCAAGTGTACTCATAAATAAATCATTTTGATTACCAACAATTCCAAGGAAAACTGATATGATTAAAACAGAAACACTTCTCAGAAGCGTGAAGTACTTTACTTTTACACAAATAAGTTTGGTAAACATTCGTATTAAAGTCTATTAAGGTTATTTTTATATTATTAAGTCGAGATGGCCCAGTGGTTAGAACGCGTGCATCTTAACCGATGATTGCGGGTTCAAACCCAGGCAAGCATCGCTGATTTATGTGCTTAATTTGTGATTATAATTCATCTCGTGCTCGGCGGTGAAGGAAAACATCGTGAGGAAACCTGCATGTGACAAATTTCATAGAAATTCTGCCATATGTGTATTCCACCAACCCGCATTGGAACAGCGTGGTGGAATATGTTCCAAACCTTCTCCTCAAAGGGAGAGGAGGCCTTTAGCCCAGCATTGAGAATTTACAGACTGTTGTTGTTGTTGTTGTTTGTTGAAGGTTTTTATAATTATGCTAATTGTCGCTCGCGGCTTTGCGTGCGTCAACTCAATCGCGTTTTGGATGTGGATAGGCAAGTGGAAGGCATTAAAATGTTCAAACATGCTTTGGAACAAATTTCATCAAATTCGTTTCAGTAGTTTAAAGAAAGAGACAGACAGACATTACAATGTCATTTTGAGTGTCGGTTCAGCAGGATCAGAAATACTCCACTGTTTTGTTCTCTTCTTCTGGACCAATTCAGTCTCTCAGAGAGAAACGAAGAAAGAGGAGAGTCCAATCAATCCTTGTTGTATAGGTGCTTACGCAAATACTAATTTCTTTCAGTACTTCACTTCACTACCTTGATAAACCAAGGTTGTGGCGAATCTAACGACATGTAGTTCAGATTGCAGGCTGAAAACATTTTCGAGCTCAGCAGACGCATAAACTCTTCAAATTTCTAGCCTCTTGTCTACAACTTAAATTCTCGTCGGAATACCCCATTCGGGTTGGAAAGGGAGTGAAATAGGGGTTGAAATCACTTATATAGTCTATTCTTGAAGTCTGTCATTTTTGAAGTTAGAAGATTGGAACGCCAGTAATGTTACTGCGGAATTTAAGACTTCCTAAATTATGCATCGACACCAGACTGTGTTTAAGGAGAAAAAGTGTATACTACCACGAATATATCCAAAAAAATCGTTAATTTTAAGAGAGTACAGTTCGGGTTTTACGTTGCCACGTCGAATCACAAATGTAGTATAAAAAGAGGTCTTAAGCTGAAGTAATATCCTAAATTATATACTACGTAATACAATTAATTACCAAGCGAGCAGTCGTAAGCACAACTAGATTGTCATAAGTCGGAGAAAGTTACACTTTTTGTTTTCTTTACTTTTGCATTGGAATATGAATGGAAATATGGAAACCACTTCCAGGCGTAAATAAACTGGCTGGCGTCTTTAAGATAAAACTTATAAGTTAGCGTAAAGTTTGATAATTACTCAATGTGTACTTGCTGATTCTGGTAATGTTTTCTCATTTCTGCGCCTCCGTAGCACTCGAAACTACGTACGAGTTTTGATAGTATACGAAATTTATTCTCTCATTTGCAAAATGAACGCGGTGAAACTTAATTGCAAACTTGATACCTTCACAAAAAGACATTCGAATAAAGAAATAATTTATCATTTATTATATAACGATGTAGCCATTAAAGACAATTTAATTTACATTTTTTTAATTTTGTCAGCCTAAATCATACTATAAGAACTAGCGCGCACTGGTAACTTTTGTCACGGTGACTGTTTCGTCACTCTTGTCGAGTCCATGAATATGTATGGAGGTGCGTGCACGTTACGACGTGACATTTGTGTCTGCATCTGTATATATTCACGGACTTGACAAGAGTGACGAAACACCGTGACAAAAGTTACCAGTGCACGCTAGTTCTTAAGATGTTTAATTTGTTTGTACAGTCAGAGTAAGTAAACCTTCGTCAGTTTTCAAATCATTCCTTTATCAAGTCGTAAGCTCTTAGTACCTTTTAAAACTGAACTGAAAACCGAATATAAAATTAAACTTACATATCAATATGATACCTTGGTTCAAAGAAGAGTAACATCTTTGGACTCCGTCTAGTGTTTTATCAACATGGCACCTTTTTAATGGCGTAATTAATCATTATAAATTAAATTGGATATGATATATTGTACTGAATTGTCAAAATATGTCTGTCAGTGTCATGAGTCAGTGTCATGTGTCTCCATGAGTAAAACAGATTGTCGCTTATACTGAGCACACGAAAATAGATCTTAAGGGGACGAACCTTTTCTTACCCCGACTGTACATTGGGAATAATATCCGGTAAGCTACAGTATTCCTGAGTGGTCTAGGTTATACATTATATCTATAGCTTATCATACTTATTATTTAAGTAATAATAAATACGATTGCATCCTTAAAAAGCGGGGTTGGGTCACTTGTATAAGACATACTTACAGCTTAATTGCGTTTGTTTATAAGGCTACCGGATACCGTGGTTCCAAGTTCGAATGAGTTTTTTGATTTTTATTTCCAGAAATTGTTAGACTCACCATAGCTTTTAGAGGTTAGAATTCATAAGCTTACATGTAAAAAAAAATAGGTAAGCACGTGTCAAATCTTTCCAGTCGTAAAATATTGCAGTGCTATCGAACTATGAGAATGTAATTAAGTCTTTTTGATATTTAATTAATTCATAAATAATTCTGTGAAACGAAGCATTATATTTTACTACTTACAATTATTAATTAAATACAAGATTTTTACTTGAATTTTGTAATTAATTGCGACACGTTTCAGGAAATATAAATTTATGTATAAATAACTTATATTAGAAAATGATTGTGATGTATTCTATTTAGTCGGTATTAAACCAATTATCTAAAGGTTGGGGTTGATATAATTGGTATAATCTAAATTTTAAAGCGAAATTCACTTGATATTAATAATTTCTCGTCAAACATCAATACCATCAGATTACAACTCGCTAAATAGCGACATACCCAATAACACTAAACGTTACATTTTGTGCTTGGTATAGCATTGTAAGGAGCAGTTCATGATAAAGTTATTTTACTGTGACAATCTATACAAATAATAAAATTGGAGTGTCTGTTCGTAATATTAAAATAGCCCTTTTTTACTCAATGTACATATATGAAATTAACATTTTTTTTTACAATTTTTTCCTGGCAGTCTGTTTGTTCCGGAATATCTCTCTTTTGACGGGACTTACACTGACAGATAACTGATATAATGAAGTAACTTAGGCTACAATAATATGTTTTTGTTAAATTCAAGCGCGTTGCCTAATTTTAAAGATCTAGGAATAATAGGGAGAGACAGCGGTAAGCGACTTTGTTTTATACTATGTAATGTTAATGATGAAATTTTCATAACAGTACTACTTTTTAACTAAAGTGTTGTACTGTGAACACGTCTTTAGGGCATCGAAAGTACATGCCCACTTGCATTTTACTGACAATCGCATAACAGTTTGTTCAAATGTCCATAGCTTTTGATGCGCCGCCAAACCCAAATCGATGGTAAAACTACCATTGTATAGTGTTTGTATTTGCACTATCACACGTAATATACCGTATACGTCGATTACTCTAAATTTAAGGAAGGTAAAATTTTGCTTATAATTTTTTTGCGCAAGAAAATTACTTTAAGTTTTTAACCTATCAACCATATAATGTTAATTAATATATGAAATATGAAAGATTTTATTTAAATGCTCTTAATAGAGAAGATATGTAAATATTTCTAATAAATGTTGAAGGATTTTAAGATATGCAAGTTAATTGAATTATTAAAAGCTTTGTAATGAATAACTGTACTTTCAATAAAACACAATTTTCGAGACCCTATATATATCGGAACGAACCAAACGCTTGCGCGATTCAGAAACCAGTATCTTCATACAAAATTTTCAGTGCAAACATTTAATTTTTTTAAGGATTTAAAATTCGAACGAGTTCCAACCCCGTTGTTAAACCTTGAAAAGATTTTATTTCAGTTTAGGAATAGTTGGTTCTAATGCAAAAATACTACGTTATAATATTACGAAGGCATTGAAAAATTTTAATACTGAAATAATTAATAAAATTCTAATAGTTAATACTGAAATTTCGATTAAATTCAATGAACATAATCCAGTCGATTGTTCCGTGGTATTGTCTAGTCGGCAGCGATATTGATACTTTAAACAGAGAGACTCAGTGCTTCAGTTAGATAAGCTCTCGGATCGATAGTGTTATTAGTCTGATTTTAATCCGTGGTTTCTATTATGTTCTAGAATTAACCATTTTTGAAATAGGGCAAAAACGTTGATGCCATAAGCAACAGCTTGTTCTCTGATTGGTAAATATATATTTAATTTAATTTCGTATCGGTAAGCTGACTCACAAAATGGCTATGTCATGAAAAGGGGTCACCACAAAAAATAGATAATATTTTCGCTGTAAGCAGCTCTGGATTAACGCTAGAAAACTTTAATTACATATATACCGCAAAATTGTTTAGGAAAATAAAACTATAATTACTAGCTGTTGCTTGTGGCTTTCCTCGCGTAAAAATTGGCTACAGCCTCAGGGATAGAATTTCGAAAAATTCTTCCGTAGTAGGTGTCTACTCAATAAAACATACTAACCAAATTTTAAGGCCCTGTAACAGTTTACGTGCGGCGATGATGAATCAGTTAGTCAGGACTTGTATGAAAGATTGAGTTATTTTATTTATTTAAAAATGTTGACTCAAAACTTTGTCCAATCAATCCAAAACTTTTGACAACGGGGTAGCAATTTTTACAATGCTCAGGGTTGGCACTGTGGTTGAATACGATAAGAGGCTTGTATGAAATAAATAGCATTTTTCAATGACCTAACCTTGAAAACTGAAATATTTTGCCACTTGAACATAAAGTTATACTGGGCCACTTATGACAGGTTAGACAGGTTTGCACAAAGTTGCAGATTGACTTATTTATATAGATATCTATTTTTATTATTGCCAAATATAAGACGTTTTTTACTGCACTGTTTCAAATATCAAAAATATGTGTATTATTGTACATGCAACATGAAATAAAAATAAAATATCCCGCTGAGTTTCTTTCGTCGCTTCTTCTCAGGTCCGAGGTGTTAAATTCCGAACCGGTGGTAAATTTCTGCCTATAAATATGCAAGTGTAAACACTTCTATATAGAATAAATTTATTTGAGTTTGTAATATTGTTAGACGCGCCATCCTTATTGTAGAAGTGTTTTATTTAATAGACTATAAGGCTTACATATATTTCAGTAAGTGTTCTCTTCATTTGTGAAATAACTTCTTTGTTACCCTTTATTCCCATCAACAAACGTAAACCACACGCTACAGTAGAATGAAAGTCAGAATTAGCTGGATTCGACTATAAGCCTATTCCGTGAACACGCTGTTCGCATGAAATGACAATGAAACTTTTCAACGTATTGCGTTGAATTATTTAAACATTTGTTTTTGTATTCTATTTGCAAAACGTTTGAAATCTTTAATTAAAGCTTTAAAAATAAATGTTTCAGCGAATTGAATGTTAAAACCTTTTTAGTAGCAAGAACTATTCTTCAAGCATTGTTATTAGCACTTTGAGAAGGATTTCAATGCCGTCGCAGGTCCAGAAGGTAGCAGGTGAGGTGAAAGTGAGAATTGATTTATTAAGAACTAGCTGTGCCCACAACCTAGTATGCCTTTGTATTTAGCAAAAAAAAAAGATTGTAGCCGAAGTTATTTCTTATTATATCAGTTATCTGCCAGTGAAAGTTCCGTCAAAATTGGTCCATCCGTTTCAGAGATTAGCTGGAACAAACACACAGATAGACAGACAAAAATTGTAAAAAAAAAATATTTTGGTATATGTACCGTGTATTATACACACATATGCATTGAGTAAAATAGGGCTATAGTAATATTACAAACAGACACTCCAATTTTATTATATGTATATATGCTATACTTGAAGTCGTGTAACATATGTTACATCATATAATAACTTAGATTAATCAGACGTATTGTTTGTATTGTCTTTACCGGTTCAAACTCAGGCAAGCGCCACTGTATTGTCATGTGCTTAATTGTTTATAATTCAGCTCGAAGTTCCTTAATACAAAGCTTAGTTACAGAATCTATTTTAAAGATATAATATCGCAGTCGTTAAGCCTTCCAAGAAAACTATGACACCGTCGTTTAGTTTTACACCTGTCACTAATGGTGTTTGATGGGCGCTATTAAGAAAACAGCGCAATTAAGCGGAATAACTTATTATGTAAATGACACTTACAGCTGAGACGGCCGAGGCTTACCACTATTGAATTTTTATGGGTTTATTTGTGTTTATAATTCATTTCCTGTTCGGCTTTTAACCTGCACGTATCTAAATCAATCAAAACTCGCATTGGAGATACGTCATGGAATAAGCTCCAAATCTTCTCCTAGTGGAGTCGAAGAGGGTATCACTGGTTTCTTAGTGGGTATTCCGGTGTGCTATGACGCGCCAAGCATCTTCGGGTGGGCCACTTTTTGTGGAGAATGGGGATAAAAGGTTCTTTATTAACTATTCGTTCTTACAAGTAACTTGTATACATATATGCGTTAACACGATTAAATTAATTAGCACTGCAGATAATATTTTCTTGTTTTGTTCAGATTTGAAGGGTGAGTGAGCCGGTGTAACGACAGGCAAAAGGGACATAACATCCTCGTTTCCAAGGTTCGTGGAGTGGTAATGTCTTTGATGTATTTATACCACTTACCATCACGTGGTGGCTGTAAGTTGTATCTATGTTGGTTGTAATTATATTGTATAATGAGTGACTTTAAATAGCTTATTTATTTTCATTGCTAACATTTCATTATTTAAATATTTTAGTTTCAATTATATCAACAATATTAAGTATTAGATTCTGGTCTGTTGTAACTACATAATGACAATATTTCTGTTACTATATAAATGTGTATTAGCGTTATTCGTGTCATATAAATATACGAATATTAATACGCTATAAAAAGTTATAATGGAAAATAAATTGATTGTAAAAGATAAGGGCTCTTACGCTGCTGTTAGATCGCTTGCCAGCTATGTTGGTGCTCTGCCAAAACCTATAAGTACGCCGTAACAGTATGTAAATTCGTGCAATTCCAGTCAAATGTAGACGTAAACTATGTTAAAATAAACATTCTATATCACACAACCTTGTGAACAAATGTGTGTTCATACAAACACACACATCGAAGTTAAAAATCATTAATTTAAATACTTTCTTCATATCTTAATTGGTGTAAGATGTACGTATTATGCCTACGCTATTTTTACTTATAATAAATTAAATCATTACATTTAACTAGTTTTATGTTAAAATATTATTTTATATCTTTATAGTCAAACTGATTTTTAGTTATTGTAATAAATTTAATACAATTTTCTTTTGAATTATATTAGGCTGAATAAACTTGACCTTGGGGCAACAAATTTATTGATTATTGCTATGGACAGCACTAACACAAAATATAAAATTTGCAAGACGTATAATTATGTCGTTTTGTTAAAAAAAACGACATATCACCAAAGACTTATATTTTCCTCATTATTATAAATTAAATATATTATATAACTTTAATTGAATATCTGATTTAAAATTGACATTGACAGTTGTAGGAAAAATGGCGGCAAAAATGATGTAGTCTATATTAAAAAAAAAAATCCGCCATTACTATTAACAAAGCTTATATATGATACTTGCTGGAGATGGTTAGTCTTTCAGCGCCTCTAGTACATACCACTTATGATGTATTTGCAACATTTAGTATAAGAGTGCTTTGGTTTAAATTTTCCCCAGGACGAGCTGGAACATCATAAGGGTCACAATATGTGATTACGTAAAGTTTCATTTAATATAACTAAAGAATTAAACAAGGACAATTAAAAAAAAATGTAGGCTCGTGTTGTATAATTGCTGTGGTTATTACGTGACTCGGCCCACGTAATTATTCGTGTTCGCTTCAAAACAAAAGCGACTGTTCGTAATACACATATTTTTATTTCCATATTATAACCGAGGGTTGTTAAGGTTTGCAGGTATTACATTACACCGTTTATTAAGATAAATATTTATATATATTATTTGTTTTGAAATAAATAAATTAATTACGTTGTTTTTTTTTCGATATTTTTTAATGACGTGAGATCGACGTGGAGTTTGAATTTTAAATAATTTTGGAACATATTCTAATTAAAATCACATTTTTATATTATAGCGCATATTTGTAAGTGTAGTATTTCGTAGTAATATGGCACACGCACACAATGATACAAAAATTCACATTCGTTTTATATTTTTGATAACATTCGCCATAAAATTTTATTATTGTTGATGTTGTTACGTAGGTGACACCATGGTGGTTACCACAGTGTATGTGAAGCTATGTACATAAGTGTATATCTGATTTTTACATTTCGCCTTGGCCCATAGATACTGGCGTTCTGTTGATTAATTGGTATTTATAATTATTCACCTTGGTTTTATTGAGTCGCTTAAGAAAACCCTCATAATTGGTTCGTATGAATTCTATGTGATAATCCAAATACCAAAAATATCCAGATGGGTATTTGGATTATTAGATTAAGTTTATCCTAAAAATGGTATATAAACCAGGTGGTGGTGGTTGGACCCCATGAACCTACATTTCGAAAGGTTTCCAATGACAGGTTGGTGTTAGGTATATTTAGATAAAAACTAATGAAAAAAATGCCGGAAGATTCAGACTGGACAGCTGACTGGTTTGCCAAAATGGCAAACTATTGATTACAAATATTTGAACTTCGATAGTCACCAATCACCAATCGATTTATCTACTCCCTAATAGAATTATTCGATAGACCGACGCTAGTTCCTTGGGTAATCGGGCCAGACCTTCAGTGGGAAACCACATGCGTTCACACTAGAACAATTGGAATTCAGATAGATGGGTCAAATATCTCTTATTTCAATTTATATTTTGCATTGGTAGTCTAAGTCCTCTGAGCTTGAAGCAATACTAGAAATAAAATTGTTTTAAAGATTTCACTATTTGCTTGCAGTCACAAAAGACTTGGTCGTTTTTTCCCTTCAGAATTTTGATTAAACGGGGAAATGCTGCCGGTATTTATGGCACAATTTCTCGCTTTCGTGATCTGTAAAGCAATCATTCTCAAGATTAAATATTATGTAGAGCATTTAGTTAAGACTTTTGTGTAATATTAGATTATACTTGGACTGTGCCATAAATGAAATTGTTTAAAATAATTCTATGCTTATTGGGGTTAAGTTACCATGCCCCATATATTTAGTGCTTTTTTAATAAACGATTGCATGTCGTTACCATTGCACAAACAAATTAACGCTTGAACACCATTGCACCATAGTTATTTTTTATTTTATTGTTCTTCTTTTTTATGCTCCTGCATTAACCTTACATTATAAATACATAAAAATTCCTCATATTGCATTACTTAACCGGATCGTCTTAATACGTTATCTAGTGGGAAGGGGGAAATTATATTCTAATCTGACAGTAACTATTAGAATAAGATGACATTGGTTAGTAACAGCCTGTTAATTTCCCACTGCTGGGCTAAGGCCTCCTCTCCCATTATGGAGAGGGTTTCGAACATATTCCACCACGCTGTTCCAATGTGGGTTTTTAGAATGCACATGTGGCAGAATTTCCATGAAATTAGACACATGCAGGTTTCCTTACGATGTTTCCCTTCACTGCCGAGCACGAGATGTATTATAAACACAAATTAAGCACATATATATAGTGTTGCTTGCCTCGGTTTGAACCCGAAATCATTCGTTAAGATGCAGGCGTTCTAACCACTGGGCCATCTAATTACTGCTTTACAGCTAAATACTGCTTTCTTAGATAATTGATAAACAATCAAAGGTTACGTTTCAAATATGTATTAATACTATATGTAATACGACATCTGTGTGTATATATATATACATACAAGATGTAGTCAGAGGCTTCATGCTTATTTTAGAGGTTAGTTGCCGGGCATAAAAAAGAAGCCTGTGTTTTTCCTTGTATACGCCTGCTTAATGCTAAATTCATGAAATTCACTTTAGTATTTCATGGTGAAGGAGCAACAAACAAACAGACAGTTTACTTTCACATTCAAATAGTATAGATATCACAGAGCTCTGAACTTTAATCTCAATCTTGATTGACACGCCACCGCTTATGACTTGAATCTGCTAATTTGTAGTTTAGAGTCTTATCCGCTTGTGTCCTCCAGCAATCCGAGTGGAGGCAAACTAATCCTGTAGTAATTTCGTCTCAGCTTCTCGGCGGAATTGAATCGAAAGGCCTACGCTCGCTTATATAAACGCTACGTTAAGTTCGAAATGAACGGCGAGCGAGATAGTTCGCACCAGATGTGGTGATGAGACTTGTTACGTAGACATACGACGCGGTGTCTTACTGAAAAGGACGTATATCTAATTTAATTTAGTTTTTGATAGCAAAGGTATCCAACAATTTGAAAGTAACGGTCAAAATGCATGAGTAATTGAAGTAGCATAAGATTTTATATTTATTCACATATTTATTTGATTGATTTGAAATTATTCAATTAAACTCGACTACCAATACAGAAGAAAAAACATTTCGTTTTATAGATATCACTAAACAGTGTACTGTACTGTACAAACAAATTTGACCTTTAAATTTACGTCAAAGTTATGCATTGAAGTTTTTATAAGATTGCAATAGATATAACTCTTTCACTACTAGCAGATAAGTATGCTCGCACCTATCTGTTGTATTGCCTATTGTATTTTGTATGTATGTATATTAACGTTTAATTTGTTAATGCACTAGCCCACTATGTTTTCTCTTGTAAGTCTCTTTCAGTAGGGTTGCCTGGAAGAGATCACTACTTAGTGATAACGCCGCCCTTTGCATACTATTGTAGTGATTTTGATTTTAAGGTTTTTTTTTGTATTTTGTTTATTTTCTGTGTGCAATAAAGCTGTTTATTATTATTATTATTATGAAAGGATGATTATGGCAGATCTTTTACTTATTGAATGAGATGTATCAGTTTATGGAACGCTTACTGGAAGTTTAAAGGTTCAAATAAATTGTATTAAAATTAATAATGGTGGCTATAGAAATCGTAACGCCATAAAAAATCTGGGTTAATGCATTACCAATTTTGAGTCATAATATGTTATGATTGATGTGTCTTGTGTCTATAAAAAAACTAAATAACAACAATAACAGACAGGCTTGCAAAAATTTCTACCAACGTATGAACTCTTGACAAATCCTTGGAAATAAAAAGAAATAGAAATAACCGTATAAATAAAGACTTACAAGAATTATCACGTCTGTATAAATTGTCGTGCTTGACCTTGAAATAAAACATCATCGGAAAATGGCCCTTAATA
This sequence comes from Vanessa cardui, assembly GCF_905220365.1. Classification (NCBI taxonomy): domain Eukaryota; kingdom Metazoa; phylum Arthropoda; class Insecta; order Lepidoptera; family Nymphalidae; genus Vanessa; species Vanessa cardui. The sequence continues at coordinate 7,865,132 of NC_061144.1, read as the reverse complement.
GTAAGGAAATAACTTTCGCTTGAAGTTATTTTTGTATCTCTTATTCTATCCGGGAGAGTGCACTTTATTTGCTCCTCGTCTGGTCGACACTCATTTCAGATAACGTCGCTCACGCGTCTGACACGTTTACCGGTATCATGTCGGCTCATGAGAATAACGTATTAAGATGAAAACGAAATTATACAACTAAAACTGATATGACATGACTGTAGAAAAATATGTTGTCTATAAATATGCATCTGATTTTAGAAGAATAATAGTAAGGTTTGATTCTATCATGTTGTTTTCTATTATTATTATTTTAAGCTGTCATTGTTGTCCATTGTCAAATTAGTACTGAATATTATAGTTATAGGAACACAATGGCTTGAAAAGCAAGAATGCCGACATCAGCTCTGCCAAGTCACGACTGACGCATTTTTTCTAATCTGTGATGGGTTTTAGTGGGTAAGATGTCTATGTATCTTAATAATTTTCCCTGAAAAATAAAACAAAGGACTATGTAAGATATAAGTACCATATTCATCACGTCACAATTCTGTGCCATGTATCTATTTTAATTTAAATTATGTGTTTATTTTTTAATTTTACTTTCCACTGATTATTATTTTTTAATGTAAGCGGTGGATCTGCGTGTAAAATTTATTTCGTCCAATTTGATTCGTACAATATTGGTTAAATTTATTTCGTCCTTAACGATCTCAATCATTGATACATTTAATGACGATACACTTAACAAGCACGCCTGATGCCACCAAGCATATCTGATTAATTTATCACCAATATTTCATAATTCCTCAAAGACTATTACAAAAATGACGAATTTAAGTTTATTTAAGTTTTACAAACCGCCGCCAATATATGCCGGTAGATGCAGACTGCAAGCACCACATCACATTTTGGCATATGTAGGTCTCCCCATGATACTTTTTTACCAAAAAACAACAAGATGAGTTATGGACAAATCCCGTAACTTGCTTGCTTTAAAAGCCAGCCAGTTCTACACTACGTTTTATGAATCGAAACTTAATCTATTTTACTAGTGTAAGCGTTGTTACTTAAATAACAGTTTTTTACAAGTATGCAAACATTGAACATGTTTTTTTGGTAATAAAGACTAGTCTTTTAATTAACAGCCTAACCGTTTTACTAAACCACTGTTCAGCTTTCTAAATGACATGTGGTCTTCGAATATGGTAATTTGGTTTAGACTGTGAGAATAAAAGTAAGGTAGTTTAGTTTATAAAAAAATTGAATGGTTAAAAAAATTCTTATAAATTATACTTCAGTGCACCCTAGTCTTGGTCTTAAAAAAAGTATTTTATGCTCATTGATGTAAGGAGTTTTTATGCATCTCCATGACCACGTGACAAAAACTAAATCAGAAGTAATGTGACATTTGTATCATCGGTGGTATTGTACGGACGATGGTGTTGGTCATGATTAGGATCACGTAAGCCATTTTTATTTTACCGGATGTTATTTTATTATTGAATTTTGCCATATTGATTTATTATACTTTTGTATATTACCTAGCTTGTGGTTGCTAAAAATAATATATAAAATGCATCAAAGGTTTGACAGCAGTTTGACTCAATTATGACTGTTTTAACACGCTTTTATTAGTTTCACTTGTAACTATGTATGTAATAAAATTTTGGAATCTTAATTTGACCCATTTTCCGGTCTTCGATTAGGATAAAATTTTACACACGGTTTGCTAAGAAACGTCATTATAAATCCAATATGGCGGCCTCCCCAAGATGGCGGAGTGGCTGTTTTAAGTTCATCCCCATGATATTAATATCAAATTAAAAGGTTTGCTATCAGGAGTACGAAAAAAATAGTCACATGACATAAATCCAATATGGCAAACATATTATCATAGTAAATAATAACAAAAAATAGTAATTGGAAGTCGAAATATGAAAAAGAATTAAAAAAAAAACACAATCGCTGTATTAATGGCCTCTGCTCTATGCAAAGAAGAATTTATTTTGAACATCTTAAGCGCCGAGGGCTTATTTAAAAACTTGTGAGCTAAAGCGATAGCGTGTGCAGGTTGAAATAGAATATATGAGATATTTATTTTTAAATTTTTTAGTTCTATCATGTTTATTTATTAAGACATGCACATGCATGACATTAACATTGCTCGCAAGAAAGGAATCTGGAGCCGAGATGGCCTAGTGGTTAGAACACGCACATCATAACCGATGCTTGCGGGTTCAAACCTAGGTGAGCACCACTGAATCCTCATGTGCTTAATTTGTGTTTATATTTCGACGAAATTTAAAATCGTGACGAAACCGGCATATGTCTAGTTGTGCTATATGTCAATCCACCAACCCGCGTTGGAGCAGCGTGGTGGAGGAGCATCCTCCATTAATATTATAAATGTGAAATTAACTGTGTCTGTCTGTCGGCCTTCCACGACCGCTGAACCGAATTTGACGAATTTTGAAATATAGCTGTATGTATTTGTTATGTATTCGTATTAAATTCGAATTTAACGGTAAAAGATAGAACAGAAATAGACATTAATAAGTTGAAGTTAATCCTGATGGCAGATCGTCACCTGTTCACAAATATTGGCACTGTAAAAATTCAAATAAGAAATACTGCTAAATTCCTTACACTGTCAATGTTAGTGGGTTGATAGAATCTCTTAATTTAATTATTTCAAGCGTTTATGTGAACACAGCAGTTAAGTTCCCTTAGAACATCGAACGATGGAAGTCGACTGTTTTATATAATCGCCTTATTTTAATATAATTTAGTCGACTAGGCTTTTACAAGATTCTAATCATCATTTCGTGATATTATTAAATGAAAAGCTATCGACGGTTGAAATGTAGATACTAACGGGAATAAATGGAAATAATTTCAATAGATATTCCTTTTTAACCAATCCATTTAAAAGCAATCAATCAGCTAAGAATATATTGTATTCTTTCATCTGTTTTTAGTGCGACTCTGTATTAATAGAGAAAGCCTAATTTTATTGGTATTCGTTTGATATTGTTTAAGATAGCAGTTAAAGTTTCAAGTAGATTTTATTTTATGGAATAGGTTGGCGGACGAGCATATGAGCCACCTGATGGTAAGTGGTCATAACCACCCATAGACAATGACGCTGTAAGAAATATTAACTATTCCTTACATTGTCAATGCGCCACCAACCTTGGGAACTAAGATGCTATGTCCTTTGTGCCTATAGTTACACTAGCTCACTCACCCTTCAAACCGGAACACAACAATGCTGCTTATTGTTGTTTAGCGGTAGAATATTTGATGAGTGGGTGGTATCTACCCAGGCGGGCTTGCACAAAGCCCTACCACCAAGTATTATAATATAGTCGTTTATAAATTATCATGATTAGAATCAGTTTTGAAAGGCATTATATGACATTTGATTCACAGAAGTCGACATGTTTTTAATTTAATTAATAATAACGCTATAAAGAAAACTGCGAAAGTGAAACGAATATATTTCTCTAATCTATACTAATATTATAAATGCGATGTTAACTCTGTCTGTGTATTAACGGACAGATTACTGAATCGAATTTGATAAAATATTGTATGAAGCAAGCCTGATCTCCCAGCTGAATCTGGGCCGACTGCGCCAGTCGTTAGAACGCGCGCATCTTAAAATATGACGGATTCAAACCCAAGCAAGCATCACTGGATTTTCATGAGCTTAATTTGTATTTATAAATCATCTCAAGCTCGGCGGTGATTAGTACATCGTGAGGAAACTTGAATGTGTCTTGTAATGAAAATCTGCCAGCAGGAGCAGCATGGTAGAATAAGGTTCTCCTCAAAGGACGAGGAGGTCTTAGCCCACTAATGTGAAATTGATAGGTTGTCACTGTTGAACTCCAAGCCTTCGGTTGAGTACATAGATTACATTTTATGTCTAACGTCACAATCGAATGAAGAATGTTCTAAATAAAAGGTGCTTTACATAGTCACTGTAAGATTACAAAATTCGTTAGATTACAATCTGTCTCGTTATGTCATCTGTCGAAATATTGTGAACTGTGAAATATTTTTCCAATTTAACGTAATATTTTTCGCAACATTGCTTAGGTTTCTCATGAACAAATTTTAGTCTGGATTATATTTAGTTTAATCTTTAGTTTTACTTGATATCATTTCCGTTTCGTGTTTAATTATCATCCGTATTTTAGTACACTTTGATTTTAACTTCAGATGTGTTGTCGGTAAGCCACAACTATGTCTTTACTTAGTTTAATGACTCGATTTGTTTCGAATGAGATATCGCCAGGAATTTCGGATAGTTGTAAGGTATATTGAAAATAGAAATTCGGTTTTCGAACAAATTTTGTTTTGCTTTACAAGTATTTAAGCTTATAATAATTAGAGTTATTATAAATAACAAAAAAAAGTACAATTGTGTGTGTGTGTTTTTAAATAATTAACTTATCTATATCTATTATTCAATATTTGTAGTTTTCTATCGTCATGTCTATTATCAAATTATATTTTATCTATTATATTATTAAGTCTATTTTGCTGAGTTTCTTTTGCCGGTTCTTCTCTGGTCCGGGGTGTTAAATTTCGTATCGGTGGTAGATTTTTGAGCAAGAGTATACATACACTTCTATTTTGAATAAAGATTTTTGACTTTGACCTTTATTATCAGTCCTTTCCTGCATTTATTCGGTGAAAGCTTTTTCACCGTTTGTTACATCATACTTTTAATTTAATAGGAATTTTCTTTTTTTAATTGGTCGTCGCTGACGGATTTTTGTGTTATTAATTTTATTTAATAATAATTATTAAATAAAATTAATAACACATTTTTTTTTTTTTTGAGGGTAGGGGTGTAAATGACAAGTCACGTTTTTTACTCAGCTGTAATTAAAAATTGAAATAATTTAATTTTTACATAAAAAATATGTACCTGTGACCAGCCCTATTCCTGCCAGCTACTATATATTATTGCACAAAACAATCATCTGCTCGTCTACTCACTTCTAATAATATTCACTAAACCTAATATTTTCACTTACAATTTTTGACAACTTTAACTAGAATGGACTCAATAAAAAAAACACTGGATGACTTGACCGAACACTTTAATATGAAGATGTCTGAATTTCAAAAAGAGTTGAAATCAACTCTTCCCGCTACTAGTCCAACTTCAAACATCAATGCACAATTCAACGCATTCCGATCCTTTGTGCTAGCGGCATTGGAGAATCTTCAACTTCAGGTGGAGCTGTTATCCAGGCAATCCGATGACATGGAGATGCGGTCAAGAAAGAAGATCCTACTTGTGCATGGAGTTCCTGAAGCAAAAAATGAAAATATTACCGAGAATCTTGTCAAGGTATTGTCAAATCGGCTGCAGCTTCCTGAACTGACCTCTGATAGTATCCGTACTTCTCGTCGCTTAGGCCGATCTAGCCCTGAACGTCCTAGAGCCATCCTGGTCAAGTTTAAGGAAACTTCACTCCGAGATAAGGTTTGGTTTTCTAAGAAATGTTTGAAAGGCTCTGGAGTGACCTTGTCGGAGTTCTTGACTAAGCGTCGGCATGAGGCTTTCCTGACTGCTCGGCAACGCTTTGGCATTAACAAGTGTTGGACGAGAGACGGTGTTGTTGTTGTTGTGGGGTCTGACGGGTCGAAGCATCGAATTTTTTCACTTGCTGACTTGAACGCGGTTCCCAGTTCCAACAATGACACGGAAGTGCCCTCCACAGCCAGTGCTATTGTTCAAGCTTCCAAGGATAACAAGTTGTCTCAATTAAGAACAAGGAGGAACGTGAAAAAATGATTTAAGTAACTTTCTTAAAACTTATACTCTTTGTTATTTTGATTCCATAGTTTATTTATAATTTCACTTTTTCTTATAATTTTAGTATTTTAATCTTAGATTTTTTTTTTTTTTTTAGTTTTAATTTTATTGTTTTTAACTTAATTTTACGATAACTTATTATTTATATGTTACCCACTTTTACAGTTTTAGTTAATGTTGTCATGTCAGAATGACATGTTATATTGTTTTATGTCAAACGTCATTCAGCCTAATGAGTAACCATAGACAATTATTTTTACTTTAATTTCTTTTTTTTTTTTTTTTTTTTTTTTTCCTAGTGGGTCACATAAGAATTTTATTGTTTAATAAATATTAGATACTTTTGTTTTTATCTTATTAGGTATATATTGTCTTGATAAATTGTTTTCATATATTTTTGTTTTGTTTGGTTTAGTTATATAACAATTTGTGCAATTAGTTTATTAAATTATCTTACGTCGATTTCTAAAGACTGCTGGCGGTTTGGGTATGTGCAATTTTATTTTTATTATTGATATATAATTTTTTTATTTTAATATTATTATTATTTTATTTTTATTTTTATTATACATATTTTTATTCTGAATGTCGTCCCACAATGATAGTATAGACAGTAATTTATTTATATCTTTGTCGTCTAATAACTCTTCTATTAGCGAAGATAGTTATCACAGTACGTCCCCTGAACCTCTTAATGTCACTCTTGACACCTACTTCTTAGACCTACAGAAGCATTTTAACGTCATTCACATAAATGCACAAAGTATTCCGGCCCATTATCCCGACATGCTTGCGTCTTTCGATTCCAAAAACATTCACGCCATTCTAGTATCTGAATCCTGGCTTAAACCATCGCTTCCTTCTACTTCTTTCTCTCTTCCAGGCTTTCATCTCATTCGCAATGACCGCATCAATAAAGGTGGTGGTGGCGTAGCTATTTATCTTAGGTCCCACATTCCTTTTACTATAATTAGCACGTCAAGCCAACCCCCCTCTGCGGATGCGGCAGAGCACATACTTATTGAAGTTATCTTGTCCCATACAAAAATCCTTCTTGGTGTCTTTTATAGCCCATCTCCCCTTAACGATTATTTTGACTCATTTGAAACTACTTTGGAAAATTTTATGCCTGTTTATGATCACGCCATAATTATGGGTGACTTTAACACCTGCTTACTGAAAAACGATGCTCGTGCTATAAGATTTCAGTCGGTAGCAGAAGCTTGCAATATGCATATTATGCCCCTATCCGCCACCCATAATTTTCCAAATTCTACTCCGTCCCTACTTGATTTAATTTTGGTTTCTTCCTTAGATCATGTGTTTAAGTATGGTCAGTGCTCAGCTGATGCATTTTCATACCATGATCTCATCTATCTTTCTTATAAAATACGTCCTCCAAAAGCGAAGCCGAGAGTACTTCTGCAGCGTAATTTTGGTGGAATGGATTTTGACAGTCTCCGTACAGATGCTGGTAAAATCGATTGGTCAGTAGTAATTGATGCATCCACGATAGATGAAAAAGTAAACATTTTTAACTCGCTTTTAATACAGCTGTACGACACGCATGCCCCTGTTAGACCTGTTAAAATTAAACATCTTCCTGCACCATGGCTTTGTGATGATTTAAAAGCTATGATTGCCAAAAAAGCACTTTACAAAGCACGATTGAAGTCAGATCAATCAGAGGCCAATCGCACAAAGTACAATAAATTTCGTAATCGCTGCAATACATTGTGTAGAGATGCACAACGACGTCACATTCACAAATCTGTCGAAAACGGCGACACAACCAGAACATGGAAATTTTTAAAGTCACTTGGAGTTGGTAATAATTCTCAAATTTCACTTTCTTCTAATATGGATATTGAAAATCTTAATAATCACTTTTCTGCTGCTAACGTAATGGATAGCGCTGATAAAAAATCTACGCTTGATACTCTTTCTTTAATGTCAACTCCAAATTATCCACCGTTTACATTAAATCAATTTACTGAATGTGATGTTAAAAGGAACATATTGTCTATCACGTCCAATGCTGTCGGCACCGATAGTATTAGCCGTAGTATGATATTACCTATCATTGACATCATTATCCCTGTTTTAACTCACATCCTAAACCATTCCGTTAATACCTGCGAATTCCCTGATGCATGGAAAAATGCTCAAATTATTCCATTACCAAAAAAGGCTAACCCCAGCACTTGTTCCGACTTTCGCCCAATCTCCATTCTACCTTTCCTTTCAAAAGTTCTAGAGAAGCTAGTCCATCACCAGCTTAGTCTATTCCTTAATCAATTCCATATCCTAAATCCCTTACAATCCGGTTTCCGTCCTGGTCATAGTACGGTTACTGCGCTGGTGAAAGTTACCGACGACATTCGTTGGGGAATGGACAATAAGCACCTAACAGTTATGACTTTACTTGACTTTAGCAATGCTTTTAACACTGTCGACTATGATATACTGTTAGGTCGGCTACGTTCTGTTAACATATCTCCGTCAGTTATTGATTGGTTTCGCAGTTACCTACGAGGGCGCCGGCAACGTGTCCGTATTGATGAGACTGTCTCGTCTTGGAGTGTTGTAAAATCCGGCGTACCTCAAGGCGGCGTCTTGTCACCTTTACTCTTTTCACTATTTATTAATTCTATAACATCTAAAATCACTTCTCTCTTTCACATGTATGCAGACGATATACAGATTTATCGCCATTCCACCCTAGAGAACCTACCTCTTGCTATTTCTGCCATTAATAATGACTTGGAAGAGATCTGCCATTGGAGTAAGTCTCATGGTCTCAAGGTGAACCCCTCTAAGTCTCAGGCCATTATTTTTGGCAGCCAGAGTTTGGTTTCGAGAGTGGTTTGGTCTGATTTACCTAACATAAAATTTTATAATGCCGTAATACCTTATAGTCCAAATGTTAAAAATCTAGGTATACATTTAGATAATACTCTATCGTGGAACTGCCATATTAAAGAACTGAGTCGGAAAACTATTGGCTCCATTAAATCTCTACAGCGTCTGCGTTATTTCCTTCCTATTCCAACCAAAATTATGTTAGCACAATCTTTACTCCTATCTATTCTCGATTACGCTGACGCAAGCTATCTTAATTTAACCGAGGACCAACTAAACAAACTTGAGCGACTCCAAAATATTGCTATACGTTTCATATTTGGCTTGCGCAAATATGACCATGTTTCCAACTTTCGATCTAAACTCAAGTGGTTATCTATTCGCTTTCGCCGGAATCTGCATGTTCTCTCGCTTCTTTATTGCGTCTTGTTTAATGTTAATGCCCCGACTTATTTAAAGGAAAAATTTGAGTTCCTAGGACTATATAATAAAGGGTTAAGATCGGCTGAAAATCTGACATTGAGGATACCTGTGCATAACACAAAATTTTTCAAAATGTCCTTTACCGTACAGGCTATCCAACTGTGGAATGCTTTACCCATTAACATTAAGCAAGCGCAAACGCTATTGTCTTTTAAGAGGTTGGTAAAAGAGCACTATCTGGCTATGGAAACTTAGTCACTATATGGTCTTGTATAGTTTTTATGTTTTGTTTGTTAATTTTATTTTGTTTCTCCTTTTTTTTTTTTTTTTTTTTTTTACTTACTGTGACTTATTTAAATTTTTGTGTTTACATAATTAAATTTGAGACGACTTATATATTATATATTTAATATATTCATTTATATTTATATGTGTAATTGTTCATTTATTTTATTAGTATATATATTTATGTATATATGTATGTATGTTTATTTATATATGTATTATTGTATATATAAGGCACCACCTACCTTTTCGCTGCACAATTTCCCTAAATCAAAGGTTGTCTGGCAGAAATCGCTACTTAGCGATAAGACCGCCTTTTTGTACATTTTAATTTATTATTATTTTTTTTCCATGTAAAGTTTATTGTTTGTGGTGTACAATAAAGTATATTCTATCTATCTATCTATCTATTATATATAGAACGTTTATTTTTACATTTTTCGTTTACTTTTAATAGCTAAGTCTGTATTTTAATTAATTTGGGGTAAGAACTAAGGCATGATGGAAAGCGGCTTGGTGCTTACGTATGCCTCACACCTCTTCGCCGACCTCCTCAATTATGAACACATGGTACACATTGTAAAATTCTGTGATAACGGGCCACCTGTAAGTGGTCACCACCAGCCCCAGACATGGGCAATATAAGTAATATTAGCCGTGGATTACATCGCTGATGCGCCACCAACCTTGGGAACTAAGATGTCCCTTGTGCCTGTACTTACACTGCCTCATTGACCTTTGAAACTGGAAAACAAAAAATTTTAACAAAAAGAAAAACCGACTTCAAACAAAACACCATTTTAAAACAAATAAAAATGCACTAAAAACTAATAAAAATAATTGCATATTTAACATATTTTTGAGAGTCCTCCTAGGTAAAATGAAATGAAAAATATTAGACTACTTGAAGATTGGTTTTCATCAATTATGTATTATTTTATAAACAATCAGTAAAGGTAATGTTTTTTAACTAGTTTCAAATTTATCAAATATAAGTTATCAACTAGAAGTCGACAACAAAAGTTCCAACTTCTTGTAGTCGAAATAGTTTACCGTAAGTTCATATTCATTGCATTTCATGACGAATATTAGAGAGATTAAATTTCATAACAATTTCCGTAGTTTCTAAGTCTCATTCGTGGCTCTTGAGACTTCATTGCGAGACTTCATTTGGCCTGCTATGCGACGCATTTATTTTATATTAAATGCTCCTCCTCTTATTGTTCTTAATCTGTGTTAATGTGCAATTGTGTGCGTTAGTACGCACTTGTATTATTTGTATTAGTATTGCGCGTGTATTCGTGAATTTTATTGTATGTGTGAGAAGTTCGTGTTGTGTCGTGTTGTGTGAAAATGAATTACTCGTTAAGTTTCCTTACAGGAGATTTTTTCGTTTGTTTTCAACTCGTATATCACTTTTCTTTGAATTAAATATGAATTAGAATTGCGGAAGTTTTAAGTGAAACATGAAAACGTTTCTAACTATTAAAGCTATAAAAACTTAAAGAAAAAACAATTGAATAAATTAAATAATATTCAAACATGACGTTATTTTACGTTAACAGCCGGTAAATTTCCCATTACTGGGCTAAGGCTTCCCCTCCCTTTGAGAAGGTTTGGAACATATTTCATTACGCTGTTCCAATGTGTTTGTGGAATAAACATGTGGCAGAATTTTGATGAAATTTAAAACATGCAGGTTTCTTAACGATGTTTTTTATAATCTTATAGTTCAAACATCGGGTTATTGCAACGTGCAACACTGTTTACCTATAAAATAAAATATAAATAAAATTTTAACAAAAAGAAAAACCGACTTCAAACAAAACAGTATTTTAAAACAAATTTAAATGCACTAAAAAGTAATAAAAATAATTGCATATTTAAGATATTTTTGAGAGTCCTCCTAGGTAAAATGAAATGAAAAATATTAGACTACTTAAAAGTCGGTTTACGATTATATAACGTAGTTATAGTTATTGTTATATTTGGAGCCGGTGTCAGCCACAGGCACAAGCTTCAACAATCAAAAGAAAGAAGCGATACGAGCCTCTTGATTGACCCAGTATAATATCGTATAAAAGGTAATTTGTAAGAAACATTTCTTAAAGTATTCTCGTATTGTTTTTTGATAGGTATAGTATAGGGTTGGCTGACACCGACTCCAAGTATAGCAATAATTATAACTACATTATATAATCGTAAATCGACTTTTAAGTAGTCTAATATTTTTCATTTCATTTTACCTAGGAGGACTCTCAAAAATATCTTAAATATGCAATTATTTTTATTACTTTTTAGTGCATTTAAATTTGTTTTATAATACTGTTTTGTTTGAAGTCGGTTTTTCTTTTTGTTAAAATTTTATTTATTTTTTGATTTTAAGTGAGGCTGATGTAGACTAACATTTTTTTCTTAATATGGATATATTAAGCGTGCCGTTTATATGAATCAGAAACTACTTCAGGAACAATTTCAAAAGAAACTTTCGAATAAAGCAAAAATAGACTTTCGAAAATGCGGCTTGAATACGTCATGCGGCATAAACTACAAGGTACCACCCTTCAATGAGCTGTAATCGACCTCAGTAAAATAACTTTGCAAAAGAGCTATTCGTATGCTATGTCGTACATCATATGACATCACATCATATACACAAAATTTAATGAAAGACAGAAAGAAATTCTGCCCCAAATCGCACCCTAACTGTAAGCCGTTTAGGAGTTCCGTCAATACATAGTATAAAACAAAGTCGCTTTCTCTGTCCCTATATCTTTAAAACTACGCAATGGATTTTGATGCGTTTTTTTTAATAGATAGTGTAATTCAAGGGGAAGGTTTGTGTATATAATAAATGAACAATATAGTAAAGAAACACTGACAATTTTAGAAGTTTGCAATGTGATGTCGTAAATAAACAAATTCTTTAGTACATTTAGTATCAGTATTGCACCCGTGAGAAGTCGGGGCGGGTCGCTAGTTGATTATAATATTCGATTATGACAATTACATGAACATAACCACGTTCCGGAAGGTGAATCAAATGTCCAAGTAACCCATAAATAAAAGATTCGACCGAGTATTGCTAACGTGCTCCTCAGAATTGTTCCGTTCCCTCCCGTTCCCTTAATTTGTCATGAATCCTGTGCTCAGAACCTTACCAAACTTTCACCAAACTACCCTTAAAGTATATCCTTTATAATAAAAAAAGAATCATCGAAATTGGTTAACGTGATTTTGAGTTATTCACCTATTTGTCGCGCATATACATAATGCAAATTTAAGACTTATGTCGTTTTCATACGGATACCATCATCGGAAAAAAATTAAAAAAAAATGGGACCCCACGGGAAGCACTACCTTTCAAACAAAAAAAATTTATCAAAATCGGTCCACCCAGTAAAAAGTTATGAGGTAACAAACATAAAAAAAAAATACAGACGAATTGATAACCTCCTCCTTTTTGAAGTCGGTTGAAAATAGTATCAAAAATTTCTAATTTAGTACCATTTACAGGTGGTGCATACGTCTGGTAATAAAATAAGTCTGTATGTCCGTGTATATGGTTGTTAATTATATCGCCTTAACTATATAGTTATAGTTAAGGCGAATGTATGTTGTATCCGAAATGAATAGAGGTCTATTCAGAAATCGGGAGACCTTTATTAGCTATGACTAAGTGATGTTGCATCATAGATAACATATATGATAGGAGTAATAGAGACTACATACGACACCACATATTCATAATAGTTCAATTTTTTTAACGTATATCGATCATTAAACAACTTTATATATCTAAATCTATACATATAATAAAATTGGAGTGTATTTTTGTAATATCAAAATAACAACTTTTTACTAAATGCATGTGTATGTATACACGGAACAGATACTAAAATATTTTTTTTTGTCTGCCGGCCTGTTTGTTTCGGATAATCTTTGGAACGGCTAGAAAGAATTTGACGCGACTTTCAATGGCAAAAAGTTGATATAATATAGAGTAAATTAGGCTACTTTTGTTTTTGAATTATAAAGAATATTAATTAATTATAAAGAATATTAAAGTCAGACTGCAATGTCCAAATATCGCCTAGTACCGCGCGCAGCTTTAACGCAAGCCTTCTTCCTACGATTTAATACAAAAAGTGACTAATACAGGAATAAGAATAAGAAATCAAAATCAAAATAAACTTTATTCAAGTATGCTTTTACAAGCACTTTTTAACAATTAAGTGAAGCTATCACCGGTTCTGAAAGTAGATTCTACCGAAAAGAACCGACAAGAAACTCAGCAGTTACACTTTTTCAACATGTATAGTAAAATCTAAAATTTATAGTAAAATTCGTACGTTGTACTCAAAAGTCATTTCTTGTATCATTGCAGGTAAAACTTTATTAGTATGTTTGAATGACGAAACGAAGACAAGGTTGATACTGTTAGGCAAAGGCTTTTATATACGCTTAATAAAATCAATAATCCTTTCAGTGACGCTTTGGAGTTGTTTAATTAACGTATACATATTGTTATTCCGAAGTTTAAGGAGTTGAGTGAACGACGCGTTATGTGAGGGACTCGTAAAAGGATAAGTGAATGAAGAATTAAAAGCTAACGAAAGTTATAATGGGGTTTTATTAATCTGATTTAACATCGCTATGAGATATCTGGTTATTTGTGTTGGTTTGTTTGTAATTCTTTTACGCATATTTATTGAGACTTTAACTTTTAATATGGCAGAATTATAAACAATATCTAAATACTATATATATTATAATATATTACAACTACGATATCCTCCTGAACGTAACAAAAAATGCCAATTATGAACAATCCCGGCTGCTGAATTTTGAACATCTCGTCAGAATTTTGATGTCTGAAAATCCAAAACAGTAGGATTTCGGTGGTAATCACTTTTCATCAAGTGAGACTTCTGTTTGTTTGCCCCTTATAAGATAAAAAAAGAACAGCTCCGATTCTCTCAATCTTATAAAACGATGAAACGACAATTGAATGCTGCAACAGTCCAAGAATTAAATGATTTCAAGATTTCAAAAACTGATTTAAAAATTAATCATTGAATTCTTAATATAGAAATATGATACTTACTTATTGGTCTTTTCAAATCTAGGACCGGTTCGTGAGAGCCTGAGAAGAACCGATGTCGGCAAGTAAAGCAATCTAGTACAACTGTGTAGATATAAGATTTTAAGTTTGTTTTGAAATTGGTCTTACAATACAGGTGCAAAAGAAATAGGTACAAGCAATATACAAAAATGATATCAAATTATCACGCCATAAAAAGTATACAACTTTAAGTATTATATCTTCCTTTTACTGAAAGTCATTATTAATTTTGTTTTTAACAAAGAGATTTTGTTATTTTAGTAATTATATCTTTCGATATAATTTAACTTTTACGTCACGTTTTCGTTCTAATCTTAAAAAGACAACAACTGTTAATAAAGATTGAGCGTTTGACGAAATTTTCACTAATTAATCCTCTATTCACGGCTCCTCTCAAAGGCCTCTGTTTGGATACTATTTGCATTAAAGATTTTGAATTCGTGATTCATTGAACAATCAAGTAAATTAGGCAGAGGTAAGAGTGACGGATATCTACTAGTAATTCAAGTCACTTGTTAACTTTCAGTCAGGATATTAGATATAATTGTATTTATTTGATATAAATTTACATTTTACATGTTGAAAAAGACTTACTAGTGAGTTTTACCAGTTTCGTGAAGAGATATTCGTAGATAATTTCGATATATCGAGATACCAAATGAAAATAATAAAGGTGGTAAAGATCCCGTTTTATATAGTTTCTTGAGGGTTCCAGTAGTATTTTTATCCAGAACATAATATACTTTAGATTTACGACTATATTATACATTGTACTAGCGACCGGTTTTGGCTACGCACGTTGCAAATACTCAATATACAACAGAATGTCTTAACAACACTTTTTCAGTCATTAGTCATTACAAAACGTTACGTTTTACGACATAACTTTAGAAACAAAAATTATTTGTGTCCTTCCTCTTGAATCAATCTATTAAAAGATACCGCATCAAAATCCGTGCCACCATTTTAAAGATCTAAGCATACATAGACAGCGATAAGCGACTTTGTTTTATACTGTGTAATAATAATAATATCGAAGTAAAGCTAATACATCCCACACCTCAAACTGCAGGAATAAACGTAAATTACATATTGTATAAACGGGTTACACTGTAGAATGTTAATAATGTTGTACCAAAAGTAGTTACGTAGCCTACTGTAGTCTATGAAGGTTGGAAACTACGGATTCAACTACTTAATTGCTCCTTATGTGGGTATCGCATTCAAGGTACTTGGTTAATTATGCTTTGCGTGTAGGTGCTTACCGTAACTTAACTCGCCATATCATTGTTACTTATTAAGCTATATTATTAAGTTATAAAAGTCCTCAGAGTATTATTTAAAATATGGGTTAATTTAAAATAAATATCTTTATATGAGATGGCCCAGTGGCTAGAACGCGTACATCTTAACCGATGATTTCGAGTTTAAACCCAGGCAAGCACCATTATATATATGTGCTTAATTTGTGTTTATAATTCATCTCGTGCTCGGCGGTGAAGGAAAACATCGTGAGGGAACTTGCATGTGTCTAATTTCATTCTGAAATTCTGAAATTGAATTGAATTCTGAAATTCTGCCACATGTGCATTCCACCTTTCGGCATTGGAACAGCGTTGTGGAATATATTCCAAACCCTCTCCGCAATGGAAGACGAGGCCTTATCTCAGCAGTGGGAAATGTACAGGCTGTTACAGACTTTACTTTTTTTTACTTTAATGAATTGCTTATGATTACAGAATCTTTAATATAGATGTGTTTTGTTTTTATGCCGTTGAGTACTTTGTGATTGTCCATAATGTTGTTTGTGAAAGTCTTCCAATTGGAGATCATGAACGAGACTTTTACTATATAAAGTTATTACAAAAGATATTGTATTAGCAACATTAAGATATCATCAAGAAACTGTATTGATTTTGTAGGGTATGAACTCAACTGTCATACATTGTTCGCCTTAATTATATTATTTCTCATTAACTTTAATTTTGAAGTGAATGAAAAACAAACAAGCAATAATTTTTTTTAAAAAAATATCTATAACTTTAAAAATAATGTCAATTAAATACATAAAGAATAAAAACGGACCCAGACAAGGGTACATCCCTTGTCAAATTCCTAAAAAAAATTAGGAGTCTTATCGATTGATACAAATAGTAACATAATTACGTAAAAACAGGCAAAAAGAAACTTAGCTATTTCTTTTCGTCTGTTTTTTTAGGTTTTTTTAAACAATTTAACAAAAGCGAGGGATAATTATGTTTGCTGTTTACTTAGGTCTCTTTTCTTTTAAACGCTTTCAATTTCACGTTCTGAAATTAATAAAACAATAATCCAAAAAACAAAAGAATATCTAAAAATTATTAAATGCGATCAAAATCGTGAGTAACAGCTAGTGTCTAAAATGTACGTGCTACGAATGGTGATGTACAAAATTCATTTAAAATTAATCCATAACAAGTGACTTTACTGTGTCACATTCACGCAATTATCATCGAAGTTTTGATTACTTTAGGTCTAGAAATTTGATTATCACGTTATATTCTGATCTAGTTAAATAAAGACCCATTAGTTTAGTTTGCTTCCATAATTACGTTTACTTGGTCATTTTGTGCCTTTATTTAATCCCACAGATGAATGCTGTGGATGTTTTTGCTCTTCGCACGTTGATATAAGTTGTGGAAAATTAAATTTTCTAACTTTCTAAATTTTTTAACGTTTTTTGTTTTAATTTCAATATTCTTATATTCAATTGGTGATAATTAAAGTCAAAGTCAAAAATCTTTCTTATTGATAGTCAAAAATCTACCATAGTGTATCGGTTCGGAATTTAACACCTCGGTTCTGAGAGGTACACGTTTCGTGCACTTAGTATGTTTCGACAGAAAAAACGATAGCATTTTTTTGATCCAACCTGGGATTTGAAGCTAGAACCTCAGTGTCTGTGGCTTTGTATCAAGCCACTCAACCAGCGAGGCACTCAATAATTACTCGTATATGATGTGATAAGAAAAAGCAAAATATTGGTCGTCTATCGTTGTTTAAAAGTTGAGTTTATTTTTCTTAATTTCTATCTATTTTTTAGAGTTTTTTCATTAATCGTAAAAATAAACATTATCCGGGAAAATTATATGTGCTAAAAAGTAGTTTTCAAAAGATAACTCCTTTAAAATCTACAATTTTTTTAAATTGTGAAATATACATTATACATTGGAGAAAGTTTTGAATCCATACTGACTTTTATAAGAATTCAGCCAGCCAAAGGCTAAGTTACAACTTCCCCGTTCTATTTCTGAGTATTTACACTCAGTACTTTAAGAAACAAAAGCTGAGACTTTCCTATTTGAAAAATATTACGGAAATTTAATTCTCTTTCTCATATAAGACCGCTGGCTGGTATATTAATACACTCTCCTCGAGCTGTCAGGGGATTTCCAACCTTGTGTTTTTATTTTAAAGTTTATTTTAGAATGTTATATTTAGAAGTGGCTGTATAACATGCAACTTGGAAACAATAGGAAACTAAAAGTTAGGATGTGTGACTTGTCATTAGGGAGTTTGCTTTTATTGATGCGGTTTGTTCGATCTTGTAGTTTACCCTCTGCGGATTACACTGGCTTGTAGTTCGTAATAACTTGGGAGTACATGCATGCTTCCACACGTCCTTCCATAAAATGAGAGTTCAGTTAATTTCCAAATAACCAATATTGCATTTGATTTTTATGAGGTCGTCTATTCGATACGTTTGTTAATTTAAGTCTACTTACAGAGAAACTGATTCTGAAGTGAAATCAAGAGACAAAAAGTGTCTGGGAAAGAATGAGAGAGTTCTGATCAAAATGGAATGAACTGGAGAAGTATAATCACCTCTTATTAGCAAAACATTGACATATATGAGACGAGATGGCCTAGTGGTTAGAAGGCGTGCATCTTAACCGATGATTGCGGGTTGAAACCCAGGCCAGCATCACTGAATATTCATGTGCTTGATTTCTGTTGATCTCATCCCGTTCTCGGCGATGAAGGAAAACATCGTGAGGAAACCTGCATGTGTCCAATTTCATAAGAAATTCTAATACATGAGTATTCCACCAGCCCATATTGGAATATGTTCCAAACCTTCTCAAAGGGAGAGGAGGCCTTAGCTCAGCAGTGGGAAATTTACAGACGGGAAAATTTGTAATCAAAAAGCTCATTTATAAAAAATAATGATCAGTAACAAAATTATTGTTAGTTTTGTATTATCCTCGTTAATAATTTACTTCTTGCAATATTATTTTACCTATAAAGTCTAAGAGTCTTTCGTTTCAAGTCTAGGAGTCTTTTGTACATAAAATAATCATCTCGTTACAATAAAAACTTACCACAGGAGCGTTCCCAAGTTGCACCGTGGAAGCGCTTGGATACTAAACTTAACAATTAGACCGCTTTGCTGTTCCCTTTTGCTAGCTATGACAATCTCACTTCGGTGAGCATAAATTTAAATATAATCATATATACATTATAAGCGTTAAAGTCATTTTATTTATATAAAGCTATTAAATTTATTTGTATTATTGCTCTAATAGCTGGCTCATACAGTAGACCTAGAAGTGTTCAAAATCAGGTCAGTACAGTCCAGTAACAGCCTGTAAATTTCCCACTGCTGAGCCAAGGCCATGCTGTTCCAGAGGTTGGTGGTCAGTCAATAAAAACTCAGGTCAAGTCAATAAAGTGTTTTTTTGTAAATTTTCTGTAGATTCTCAGTAGAAGTCTGATGTTTGGAAGTTATGGGACCTCACGGGAAGCACTACCTTTCAAACGAAAAAAAAAATGTCGAAATCGGTTCACCCAGTTAAAAGTTATGAGGTAACAAACATAAAAAAACTACGAATTGATAACCTCCTCCTTTTTGAAGTCGGTTGAAAACCGCTTTAAAATACGTTGCGTAATTTTAAAAATCTAAGCATACAGTTTTTTGTTCACAGTTAGTGGTGACTTTATTTTATACTATTAATAATAATGATGATGATAATGCGAGAAAAAAATAAATGAACAGAAAATTATTATTAAAAGGCATTTTTTTCAACATATATAAAAGTAAATTGACAATCGTATTAAAGTTATCTAGCTCAATCCAAACTTTTACACTCGGGACGGAAAAGTTGAGTCGCCTCAAATAAAAACAATTCTGTCTGTATTCCACATGAAATTCAATCAGTTCGAAGACTCCGTTTTGTTTAAAACTTTTAGTTTGTACGTATTATTATTTCATTAAAAATAATTAATATAAACACGTTACGAAAGCAACAACTAGTATAAGTTTGATTTACCCTTGAGGGGCAGACTTTTTAATTATAAGTTTTATTAATAACTCGCTTTTATAAGTATCTTTTGTTTGTTTGTTTGTCTGTTTATTGTTCATATGGTTGGTTGTTATTAGATCAGTAACTTGGAATCCTGTTAAAAACATACTTTATTGAAACCAGCCGACTTTTTTGAATCGGTTTCCAAAACTATATTAAGTGAAAATACCACCGTTACGATATGTAGATTCTACTTTTGCAAAATTTAATAAAATAGTATTGTTAATAACAAAAAATAATATCAAATAATAACGTTCTTAGTATTTTTTTGTTTCAGTTTGATGCATGATTAAACCAGTGTCTTTGAAGGCTTGTACATAATATTTGCGCACAAGGCTGACGCATTGGCTATGTAAATTATGGTCAATATTTCTCCCAGCGCCACTGCTTATGGTTAATAATGATCAGGTAGTCTATTTATCATGTGTGGTAGTGTTTTTAAAATATATGAATATTTTAAAAACACTACCACACATGTATATACATATATACCTATATATTATGTTCTATATGCACAACGTATATATATTTTGTGTTAAAAAGTCATTATAGCTTAGATATGCTAGCTGACTATATCAGAATTTTCGAGTGTAATATTATGTGCATAAAATTCGGATTGAAAAATTCCCCATGGGTATTAGTGTTAGAATAAAATCGTTCTAATAATATAAAGCGATAGTGCCAACGTTAATTTTAAGCTAAACATATATAAAAATAAAATGGGTGATTTTTAAAAAAACGTCTTTAATTAGGTATTTTTATTGTGTTATACATACCTAAGTGCTCTATGCAAAATTATAAACTTTTCCGTTCTGGCTGCTTGATTTGATTAAAACAATTGGAACTGCAGATGTACGAGACCAACTTGTATTAATAATTTGTTTTTGTTTTTTCTGAACATATTAAGGTTAAAATAATATTACGCATGTTTGTAAGAACACAAAGAAATACCCTTATGGACTCATCACCACCATCATCCTCCTGCCCTTATCCCACTTTTACTTGGGGTCGGCGTAGCTTCTTCTTCAATACTTCTTAATCGGACGTCATCTCACAAGTAACATTCTTTCTATCCATATCGTCTTTCACACAATCCATCCATCGTTTCTTTGGTCGTCCTCTACCTCTAGGTCCATCCACAATCATGCTCAAGATATTCATCGAAATAAAACGGTTCTTATGAGTAAGTAGGCGCAAATTGAGATCATTTAAAATTTCCGAAGTAGTTGTTCTTTACTTTATTTGAATTCAACATTAGTCTTTTTGTGCTTGACGTTTAGTTGAGGCCATCTTTTATAGGGCTTAGGAAAGTCGATATGTTAAGTCAGTTCCTAGCAGGGAACAACGATTAAGAATCATAGTTCATTCGAATGGCAGTAGAAGTATAAATAAACGACTTTGATATTGAACTTTGTCGTCATTAGTCGAGATAATATAATCTTGTGATAAGGTTGATAAGTGTAAATGGCTTGTATTATAAGTAAATATTTGACTTGATGACCTTCTCGGTCGAGTGGTGTGGACACCACACCATTTTCATGGGTACGCCACTCCGACCCCGGGGTCGATTTCTGGCCGAGTCGATATAGATTATTATTAGTTTTCTATGTTGTCTTGATTCTGGGTGTTTGTGGTGCCGTCGATACTTCTGATTTTCCATAAGTGCTTTAGCTACTTACATTTAAATCAGAGTAATGTATGTGATGTTGTCCAATTTTTTTTTTAAATATATAATAATCAAACTATTCGTAGTATGTAATATAGCAATTACATGAAATTTTGTAAATTTAAAGTTTGTTTTATTTAACTTATTCAGCCATTGGAATAAACTTCACCTTGATGTTTTTATGTAGGCTTTAGTTCTTAGAATTAAGTAGTTCAAGCAGCGTGGCATTGATTGAGGAATGGCTTTAACTTCTAAGCCTGCGGAATGTAAATCCTTGAACGAATTTCAAATAAAACGAAACGCAAAACTTCATGCTATCAAAACATATGTTATCATTTATAAGGATCTCTATAATGTTTCTTTTTTGGTTATTTTCGGAGCCGAATATACGGGCAAACTGACGGTAAGTGTCATTTTTCCCCCCTTTTATACTATGAGATGTACATACATATCACTTTTTCACCATCAATATACATACATATATACTATGCGCGGCAAGAAAAAGGGCAGACATTTTATTAAATCTTTATATTTCAATATAGCAAATGTGTTACAGAATTTTCGACAAATTATGCTAAAAGTTTGGACATAGTTCCATTAACGTTTTGTTTACCCAAAAAGCTAGGCTGTATCCCATGGGTTTGTTCCCGTTATAATAATATTTTTAGAATAACCGAATAAATTTATAGTGAAATAGGTCACGTTAATAGGCGTAATAAATGAAATATAATTAAGGTTGAATTTGTTTACATATCTATGTGTCATTCATCATGTGATATCTGTATTTAAATACATTTTAAAAGTAATATGAAGAGTATCGAACGATAGAGATACCAGTGGTTATAATTTGTCAGCTTTAAACAAAATTTTGCGGGTCCAAAACCCGAATTTTCACATGCTTCATTTGTATCTATAATCAGAATATAATCAGAATTAACTTGGTTGTAGCGCTTTGTGCAAGCCCGTCTGGATAGGTACCACCCACTCATCAGTTGTTCTACCGCTAAAAAGTAGTACTCAGTATTGTTGTGTTCCAGTTTGAAGGGTGAGTGAGCCAGTATAACTATAGGCACAAGGGACATAACATCTTAGTTCCCAAGGTTGGTGGCACATTGACAATGTAAGGAATGGTTAATATTCCTTACAGCGTCATTGTCTGTGGGTGATGGTGACCACTTACCATCAGGAGGTCCATTTGCTCGTCCGCCATCCTGTACCATAAAAAAAGAATACATCGTCAGAAAATATGTTAGAGTTGGATTTTATACTGTATCCAATAACCTTCAATGGCATATTATGGATAAATCTCCAAAAGTTTTCTCAGGCCTTTTCAGGGGAGGCCTTAACTCAGCAAAGCATTAACAGACTAACTACGGAACAAGAAGTCAAATTATCTTCAAAACAAATATCTGGAGTTTCACTGTTTACCCATTACGAACAACCAGACGTTATTATACGTCTCTGTACATTACGAGTTGAATGAATACGAATAGCAAATGCAGGAAATACCCTGAAAGTCGCTAGTTATGGATATCTGTTGGAATATTTACAAGGTTCGAACCCACCGTCGTACACCAGAAATACGTAACGTTGCATAAATTTAAATAGCATTAATATATATACCGCTTCTCTATTATGTTTCTACTCTGTTGTAATGGTTCGAGATAATTTTCATAAATATTATACTTTCGACGAAGATAAATTATACACTTCGTTTATAATGAATAATATTATGAATATTATAAACAAGCGAATCGCTTACCAGGTACGTTATATTTTATATATATTTTTATAAGGGGAGTAAGTCCGGAAGAGGTTTCGGAAATAATACGTCAAGGGGTTTTAGTGGGTAAGAATCCCATATAACGCGCTTCCTTCACAGAACCCGGCTATCATTACAAGTACAAGAAATTCAAGCATCCCAACAATTACTCTTTAAAATCTATCACTACATGTTATAAAACAAAGTTCCCTACGTCTGTATGTATGTACGTTCACGATAAACGCCAAAACTACTGAGCGGATTATCATGCGGTTTTCACTTATACACAGAGGGATTAATAAAGAAGGTTTAAGTATATACTGTATTATAAGGTTTTGTGTAAATAGGTTGAAATAGAAAGAAAAATGGTTAAAAATGTCGGAAAAAGCAACGACAATATATGTAAATAAAAGGTTATAATGTAAAAAAATATGTCCATTCGTGCGAATCCGGGACGGGATGCTAGTATTCTATATTTAATATTATAAATGTCAAAGTAATAAGTCGCTCTTTCACGACCAAACTGCTGAACAGAATTTAATGAAATTTATTATATAGATAGGCTACTTTTTTATCTAATACATGACAACCAACACCCTAAAATGCGAGGCAAAGCCACGGGCGACTACAAGTAAGGAATAAGATAGAATACGTCAGTTTAAAGTCTCAGGTGCGAAAACAGACACGTTATTAAATAGATCTCATTTATAATAACGTTTTATTATAAAAATTTATAATTTTACAAATTAAATTATCAAAATCCCTGAAAATGCCTTGGTTGTGTAAAATTGAATCATGTTCAACACTACGTGACCTAAATATCGTGACGAAGAGTAATAAAAACACGACGTAGAAATAACACGCAGACTTGCACTGTTTTCTTTTAGACTAGCTGTGCCCACGACCTTGTACGCGTTTGAATTTAACAAAAAAAATTTTGGAGCCTAAGTTACTCCTTATTATATCAGTTATCTGCCAGTGAAAGTCCCATCAAAATCGGCCCAGCCGTTCCAGAGATTAGCCGGAACAAACAGACAGATAACAATTGTAAAAAATGTTATTTTGGTATATGTACCGTGTATACATACATGCATTGAGTAAAAAAGGGCTATTTTTATATAACAAACAGACACTCTAATTTTGTTATATGTATAGATTAATAAATCTTTAAAGTAAGAAATTCCATATTATTTTCGATAACAGATAATTCTCGTCGATACTCTGTATTGCTGTGTTCCGGCAACAGGAAGGTCTAGTAATTGTTTACAGACGTATTGTATCTAACATTTTTCATCCAATATTTCTTTGCAATATTTCTGAGGAAAAATAAAAATTTCTTTCCGTTTTGCGTCTTGAAATTTACAGAAAACGCCTATTACGTCGTAATAATTCAGCTGAGGGGTGTTGGGTTGTGTTAGAGAAGGTTAGAAGTATATTCCACCACGATGCTCCAATGCGGGTTGGCAAATTCACATGTATATGAATTCCGTTGAAATTAGACACATGCACACACAGGTTTCCTCACGATGTTTTCACCGCCGAGCTTGAGATTAAATATAAACACAAATTAAGCACATGAAAATTCAGTGGTGCGTTCCTTGGTTTGAACCCGCATTCATCGGTTAGTATGTACGCTCTCTAACCACTGGGACATCTCGACTCTTCTAATATTCAGTTGTGATTTAGATTCACAAAGGTCTAACTACTGGGGAAATTTTACCTAGTGAAGATATAACAAGTTAAAAATTGTGATGTTCGCATGGTTTTATATCGTTGAAATATTGAAGCTTAGCAGCGCTTTGATACCATAAGATTTTGTTTATACTGCTGGGAATGTTTATGGGCAAAACGTAATGATTTAAGTTAGAGTGCTAAAAATCTTGATATAATGGTCTTGAGCAATGTGCAGAAGCTATATTGCTATGTAGAGTTATGAAAGTTGATTTAGCCAGTGTAATAAATATCACAAGGTACCTCATTCAATTTGAAGATTGGTGTAAAATTCCAATTTTTATAGGCAAATTATCACTTCACACAGAGAAGCTCATTGGATGTCTTTACCTTTCTGCTTATACAAGGAATTTATGCAAAGTATTGAGAAAAGAAAATAAATGATCCATTGTTGGGAAAAGTCACCTTCCATATTAAATTAAAACACTTGTAAACACAGTGCCCCTGTTTTTGATATACATAAGCTAGATATCTTCCAGAAAAACTATTCTCCTCACGATATTCAACTTTTCCCTTGACTGATGAATTGGAAATCAATTTGGAACTTGGAAAACGAATTACAGTTTGTCCAATTTGGACCTTCGATATCTGTTCAATTGTGAAACATTTTATTTCTACTATGTTTAAACTAAATCCATGTATTTTGCTTCTAATTAAACGAGTTCTAGCAACAAATAAGGATTTTAAATAAATTTCCAGCCTATTTCTGGAAACTACCCACCTATTCCGGATCTAGTAAAACACAAGTGCGTTCACTGTTGGCAAATTCGATCGATATAAGATGTTAACAAAAATAACCCAGAACAACGAAATATTTGTCCTTGCAAGGAAACCATGGGGCAGGCACTTATTAGTCAAGGACAAATATAGGATGATTTATTTTGTAAAAATAATATAATCAGATTTGCTGAACCTGCGGTTTTACGAGCGTGAAATTTGTAAAACACAAACTTTCAACCTCTTTTGGGGTGGAGTTTCATAAAACCTTATAAGGAACCTACGTGTCAAATTTCTAGTTTTTACTTGTTTTTAGGGTTCCGTAGTCTACTAGGAACCCTTATAGTTTCGTCATGTCTGTCCGTCTGTCTGTCCTGGCTCGTTCTCCGCCGTTTCTACACCGATTGCACGAAAATTGGTGGAGAGATGTATACTGATAATCCAAAAATGGGTTTTTAAAATTATCGAGAAATAATTATTTTTTACCCCCCTCTCATACAGCGAAAAGTTAATCCGAAAAAAATTCGACTTACTCCATCGTGTGGTACAAATAACCATTACAATAATTCTGAAAAAAATCTGCTGTATAAGTCTTTCAACGAAAACTATAGCGGACTCTGTATCATACATAGTTATTTTTACACAACTCGACCAACTTATAAATAAATAAATAAATATGAGACAACATCACATACATTACTCTGATCCCAATGTAAGTAGCTGAAGCACTTGTGTTATGGAAATCAGAAGTAACGACGGTACCACAAACACCCAGTAAAGACAACATAGAAAACTAATGGTAATCTACATCGACTCGGCCGGGAATCGAACCCGGGACCTCGGAGTGGCGTATCCATGAAAACCGGTGTACACACCACTCGACCATGGAGGTCGTCAAAATCATGAAATCGTCAAAACTTATGATGTGCAGTTGCCCTAACTAAATGTTTATGTATGGAAATAACTACCTACAGACTATGAAAATAAGTAGGAATGTTATATACCTACATACAGAAGTGAGCCAGGGTAGAAATAGAGATTGCTACATTTTCATCTTATGGCTACGGAACCCTTTCATGTGCGTGTCCGACACGCTCTTGGCCGGTTTTATAATATTTTTGGAGAAGTCGTCATTAATCAGTCAGTGGTATTTCGCTTTTATGTTTGTAGATTATATAACATGTTAAAAGCCACAAAAAATGGTAAATGAATAATCATTAAACTAATCAAATACCCTCACCATATGTTCATTTGTCGTATAGAAAAGGGTTTTGAATAAAAATTTTAACAAAAAGAAAAACCGACTTCAAACAAAACACTATTTTAAAACAAATGAATATGCACGAAAAAGTAATAAAAATAATTGCGTATTCAACATATTTTTTAGAGTCTTCCTAAGTTAAATGAAATGAAAAATATTAGACTACTTAAAAGTCGATTAACGATTATATCATGTAGTTATAATTATTGTTATATTTGGAGTCGGTGTCATTTCAATTGTAATTTCATGACGTCAGTATCCTATGTGCATTTCGTTACATGAAATTAATTCGAATATGTTTCGAATTATGGCTTTATATAAATTCTACGGAAGGTGACTCAAATATCCAAATAACCTATAAATAAAAGATTCGACCGAGTATCGCTAACGTGCTCCTCAGAATTGTTCCGTTCCCTTCCGTTCCGTTACTTTGTCATGGATCCTGTGCTCAGAACCTTACCAAACTTTCACCAAATTACCCTTGAAGTATATATTTTATAATAAAAAAAGAATTATCAAAATTGGTTAACGTGATTTTCAGTTATTCACCTATTTGTCGCGCATATACATAATGCAAATTTAAGACTTATGTCGTTTTCACATGGATACCATCATCGGAAAAAAAAATAAAAAAAATGGGACCCCACGGGAAGCACTACCTTTCAAACAAAAAAAAAATTATCAAAATCGGTCCACCCAGTGAAAAGTTATGAGGTAACAAACATAAAAAAAAAAAAAAAAAAAAAAAAAAAATACAGACGAATTGATAACCTCCTCCTTTTGGAAGTCGGTTGAAAATGGGACAAGTCGGTCTTTGTCTTCAGCTGTGTTCCTATTTACTCGGCAAATATCATACATTTCTTTACAGAGCCATTGTTTAGAGAAAAAGATAAATCTTTAATATGAATGTGGAAATTAATTAACGCATGAATGCAATTCACATAACATACCTAAGGCATAGAATAGACTTTGCAATTACATGGTTATCATGAGATAGATGAGACTCAGTATAAGATTCCTTTATAATTTAAACGGCCTTAGTTGTCACAATTTCTGCATTATATGTTGGATTAGATACATGAAGTTTTTTAGTGAACTGAATAGTCCGTTATACGGGCCATTCGCGGCCGTCAGTTCCGTACATTTGTTCTGGCTATATGAAACATATATTTTCGTTATCATTCCATTTTATTTGAATGTGACAATCCCTTTAAATTGATTCTGTGTCGACTCACCTCTGGAGCGATTTCATCCCAAGTCATCCGAACTTAAGCTAACGCACACGAATCGCTCTCTCAGATGAAAGGTGGCGATCAGTTCAGAGTTTAGAATACTGTATGGATCTAGCTTAATCTCCATTCAATATATAACGGGATTTATGGGTTTACTACATTCGTAAATAAACTGATTTTCCATAGATGATGTAATCAATATGAAAGTTGTATGTCAAACATGTATTTCTTGTTTTATTAATGTTTTTTTCAGAAGCTTCGTTACTAATTATATTTATGCAATTTAATTTAAGTGAAAGCACAGTCATGTATTTACAATTTTTGTACAATTTAATTTATATTTCAATACATGTAGTATTTAACAACTTTGCGCCTATAAAAACAAATCTTCGAGTTCGACCAAACTGCGGGGCTTACTGATGGCTATTGAAAACTTCAATCAGCTGTCAAGTTAAATGTTCCAAATCATAATATTGATAATGAAACACTTTTAAAGTATCCAATATTTGAATCAATACCATTTATCAGTAATAAGTTAAAAGTACTGATTTAGTTACATACGAGTGCCGCATATAGCAATCATGTAATAAATAAACAGAAGCAGACGGCGAATATATCAATGCATGGAAAAACATTTTTTCCTGTTAAGGACAAGGATTTGAAAGTTTTTCCTTAATGCTGATACAAGCGGCTTTTCGATACCAATGCGATAATATGTCGTATTTTTTCCAGTATTTCAGCAACAAATCTGCAATGTATGTGTGACATTGAACCTTTCAATATTCACGTATTATACTCAACACTTCTAATATATTTAAAAGGGTACTTCATAAATTTCTATGACTGAAATCGCTTTAATTAATGGCTAAGAAAATTACGCGTTCGCTTCTGATTCTACTTTTAAAGCATATTTAATTTACTCAGGAATAAACCTTTTAAAAGTGTTCTTGAATGGAATCCACTAAGGCTCTTATTTCGTAGACGTAAGACTTATATTCCAATAAGAACTAGTTTTGACCTATCCTGCTATGTAAAACAATAGCGTCCATTAGCCTGAATTCTAGGAAAAAGATAGGAACAATAGTTCTACCAGACAGCACGCAGATTAGTAATTCGATAGCACTCTAGCTTTTTTCTTTTTTTATCGTTTAAAATGAATACTTCATGATTCATCTCAAAAAAAAACAGTGACGGCTAGTAAAGGCATCATCCCTATCTAGGCAAAGACGTTTGAAGAGAAGGCTTCGAACTGATTCTACTTTCAGAATTACATGCGAGGCTTGCTATTTCGCAATGTTTTTCTTCATCCCCGAAGAGGAAGATGAATTATAATCACAAATTAAGAATATGAATATTCAGAGGCG
This sequence comes from Vanessa cardui, assembly GCF_905220365.1. Taxonomy (NCBI): domain Eukaryota; kingdom Metazoa; phylum Arthropoda; class Insecta; order Lepidoptera; family Nymphalidae; genus Vanessa; species Vanessa cardui. The sequence goes on along the minus strand of NC_061144.1, from coordinate 7,835,532 downwards.
CTTGCCCGGCTTCGGAGTTGCTATCTTAGGGTTTCAATCGAAAAAATTGCCTTTCGAATTCAAGCAAGCATCGCTGAATTTCAAGTGCTAAAGTGCTTAAAATGTGTCTGATCAATGTTAAGAAAAAATACAAGTTAAGGAAATTGTAAGTCATACGAGTATACATATGTTTCATCCGCTATGAAGCAGTGTTTGTCGAAAGGACTTTGTTCAACGAGAACAGTTACTTTTATTTTAGTAATTCATTAGACGAAGTCCTTCGTACACATAAATCTTTTATTGATATTTTACTTGGTGGTAGGGCTTTGTGCAAGCCCGTCTGGGTAGGTACCACCCACTCATCAGTTATTCTTCCGTCAAATAACAGTACTCAGTATTGTTGTGTTTCGGTTTGAAGGGTGAGTGAGCCAGTGTAACTACAGGCACATTGACGATGTAAGGAATAGTTAATATTTCTTACAGCGTCATTGTCTATGGGTGATGTGACCACTTACCATCAGGTGACCCATATCCTCCGCCAACCTATAACATTAAAAAAATATATCTATAAAAAAAGGTCTATAATATCTATCTCTCATAATATTTTGGCGCTAAAGATTATTAAAATGTTTTTTTTTTTTTTTTATATTATTTACATTTAATTTTATTTGAAATTTGATACTTTTTACAATTCATATATTATTTATCTTAACAGAGGGATTTTTACGTGGTCTTTGGACTTTATCCATGACCGTCTTCAGAGGTAATTATGACATATTACACCTTCAGCAGCAATACTTGCTGTTCCGCTAAGGATAGAGTGTGAGCCAGGGTAAGTACTAGGCATAAGGTTTATTCCTAGGATTGATTACACATCTACAATGTTAGGGATATTCCTCAGTGTTTATGTATACCTTAATTTAATAAAAAAAAACAATAAGATTTAATTTCCATTTGACTTTTAATTATTAATACCTCGTTGTGCTCCAGATTTACATAAAGCCTTTAAAAACTCGTTATCCTGGGATTTTCCGGCAATGGATTATAAATTTATAAAAAGGTAACCTTTACGTGACCGTGAGCCGTGACGTGGCATTGACGGATATATATTTGAGAGAAAAATAAACAAAAGGAACTGAAATAATTATGTAATTACAATTGCTTAAAAGACAAATGTTTCGTTATGTGATTATTATGAATATGTACATGAGAGAACGATTATTCTTGTTCTTGCAGCCCTTATTCAAAACGAATTCTTAAAAGTGCAGTAAATCGAAAGTTACAGGAAGACTAATAAAAATATTCTTGGAGTTTATAACGTTACACTAAAATAATTACTTTTGTAAGTAGTTTTAAATTAATTAAGAAAAAGGTTTTAAATTAATTTAGAAAAATTGACATCGATGATGGTCATTATCGCTGCAAATATTGACCTTTTTTTACATCGCAAACGTGCCACTGACCTTGGGAGCTAAGATGTTATGTGCCTTGTGCCCAAAGTAAACAGATATGTTATTAACGCGCAAAAAGTGAAGACTAGAAAACGTCCTAATTGGGACGTTTTCCTTTAGTCGTTTTCCGTAGTAATACGTTATAATACATCATAATTACGTAGCAATACGTTTTGCGTATTTAAAACATCTATTTATCCCTTTTACTTATTGTTTTTATCAAGCTATCCTTTTTACTTTTAACGAAATGTAAAAATAAACTAGAATAAACGGTCCCCGGCGCGGCACACTTTTTTCTGTTGTTTAGTATGGCTATAACATATCTGTTTATTAGAATATCATTGCTTGTGCCAGTAAAAAAGATAAAATTTTACATTTGTTTTTTAATTCATTGGATTAATAACTAATAAAGTGGAGCCTATAACTATATGCTATGGCTATATTTATAGTGGTGAATAAAACCTGTGCATTGGGAAAAGCTTGCTTAATTAGCCGAGACCTATCTAACTTACCTCAGGTCATTATCAGTGTCATAGCGTTCGATTAACTCTGCCATCTTGGCTATTTCCTTTCTTATATTTAATTTCTATCCTTATCATTATAATACGTCCAGCAAATAAAGGAAAGTTATTAAAGATCTTATCTTGCTCGGATTATAAAGGCGGTCCTCGGGAGATATACATTTCTATAGTAATATTATTTTGACGTGGGTTCCACTGACAAGCTTATATAACGATTTTGTCAAACATTTCACGTGAATAAAATCTTACTTTTAAGGTAATGTTTGCGAATGTTTTTGATTTTATTTGTATAATTTTAGGCAATTTAATTTAAGGCAAATTTTCTCGGAGCTATTAGCTACGCGTATGTCATTTACGAATTGTGATCTTAAAGCTATTAGCGTTGAAATTAATTATGTTAATAACTGTCTTTTGATTTATTCGCGAGGACTCGTTAATTTCCAAGAGCATAATTATTCAAAGCCTATTTAAACCACAAGAAGCGATAAGAAAAAAAAAAAATTGACAATGTTTTGAGGAGATTCAAAAAGAGGTTAATTATGGATTTGCCAAAAAAGTTGTTTTGTATATCAGCGCAATGGGCACGAATATTCAATGTATCGCATATATCGAGTAATAAATAAATAATGAGCCGAGATGGCTCAGTGGTTAGAATGCACGCATTTTAACCGATAATTGCGGGTTCAAACCTAGGCAAGCACCACTGAATTTTCAGGTGCTTAATTTGTGTATAATAACTTAAATATATGAACTTTGTAAAGAAAGAGCTATGTCTATAGGTATAAGCTAAGCATAATCTTTATTTAGAATTATGTATAATTCTAAATGGCTACCAAGAAGAAGGTTTCCGTAAAATGTGTTTTTCTAAAACAAATTGAAAGTTTTTCCACAATTACTCTAAGGTACAAATGCTTTGACTGCAAATGGGACAAAAAACTAACTTTGATAGAAGAATATTTATTGCAATTAACTTTATTAGTTATTCGATATTTAAAAAAAATGTAAAATAATGACAGTTACATATAATCTAACAAAATAAGTATATCATTATAAAAAAATAAATAGGAGCTTCAAGAATTAAATTAACATCGATGGAAATACGAATGGAACAAAATTATAAACATTTACTTATTTGTTTAATGCCACACACCATAGATATCATTACATGATTGTGCCCCAATTCGATAATACAACACTTAAAAAAAAAACAAATTTAAAATATCTATCCATGTTATAATAATATATATAATACTCAATTGTATATGATATATTCCAAGCAGCAATTATTGTGAGTTCACTCAGGCAGCAACAAAACAAATCCACTCTGTGTGCTATCACATTGAGAGTACGTAACGTGCGCGTCAGTGGTGCTTCCTTGAGCAACTTATACCATATATTTTTATTGTCGTCTTAGTATTGAGTATTTATTCACAAGCATTGATGGGTCATCAACGCTTGTGAATGCATTGATGGGTCATCAACAGCTACATGCTACAAAGATCAAATGTTTAGACGTCCTTTGAAAATTTCCTTAAACGAATCCTTAAAATGAACTCCTGAGCATCACAAGTATTATCCAGTTGTGACATCATTCATGTAGAGAATCTTGTTATAAGCGGAGCGGTTTTAAAAGGCGACTCCTTTACTTGGTAGCATTATATCAGAACTTTGGTCTAATAATGATTCTACTAAAGCTAATATAGTTTTGATTGTAGGTTTTATTCAAATCGATTTATGATTTTACTAAAACACACTTTTGTTTCGAAATTTAAATATTTTAAGTTTCCATTTTCAAATTCCTGAATCTTTTTTAAACAAATCCCTGGGAAATGATTGTACTTCCAAAAAAGATGATATTTTCTTTCATTCGAAATGTTTATTTCGAAATTGGGGTGTAGTTATCGGTGTATCCTTTTGAGCGTGTAACAAATACCTGCGTTAGCAGAACTCGCTCTTCTAAAACATTTTATCTTTTATTTACTGTACAATATTTTCATATAAGAATACGACATAAGGTTTGTTTGTTTGTGTGAGTGTGTGCGTATGTGTCCGCCAGTATAAAACCCATAATATTATATCTTTTTTTTATTAGTTGAAAGATGGACGAATGCTCTACCTGAGTCATCTATGTACTTAGACATACATGGGTGCCGTAGGTAATTTAACTATCTTACATCGATATTGCACCACCAATCATGTGTTACTAAAATATTATGATTCTTGTGCCTGAAGATACCTTGGCTCACTCACCCGTCAAATCAGACATTTAAATAACTGTTTTGTAGTAGAATATATGGTATGCTATCTATCCAGAAGATCTTGCACAACATATATATATATATATGTATACATATAATCTTTAAATAGAAATCCTGCGTCAGACGTAGTTGGAATCGATTGGATGGAATTTAATGAACTTCGGTCCGGCTCTTGGTAAGGTTATTTATACGGCTTAAATCCGTGATAGCACTACTGAGCTTTCAATGTCCTTTACTTATGTTTATAATCCAACGCGTTCTAACCGCCAAAGGAAATATTACGAAACCGTACTATAATACGAGTCTAAAGGAATCCTGACATATTTTTATTATTTTGGTTTTATTTAATAAGAACTTTGTAATTTTCCATTATAAGGAATTACCAATATTACTATTTACTCATCTTATAAGCGTAAAGCTTGTGCTAGTAGTACGGATGACCAAAATGTTAGGATCGAACCTGCGACCTTTTTATCACTAGACGACTCTTAAAGAAATATAATGTATATGCGAAAGTAATTTTGTCTGTTATATCTTTCCTTTAAAACTAAATAAAAGATTTATATGTACATATCATTTTTGAACCAATATAGGCTATTTTTCTGATTCACCCCTCGAGGGAGTATAAATAAAATTTTAACAAAAAGAAAAACCGACTTCAAACAAAACACTATTTTAAAACAAATAAAAATGTACTAAAAAGTAATAAAAATAATTGCATATTTAACATATTTTTGAGAGTCCTCCTAGGTAAAATGAAATGAAAAATATTAGACTACTTAAAAGTCGATTTACGATTATATAACGTAGTTATAGTTATTGTTATATTTGGAGCCGGTGTCAGCCACGGGCACACGCTTCAACAATCAAAAGAAAGAAGCGATACGAGCCTCTTGATTGACCCAGTATATATTATACTATACGATATATACGATATTTCGTATAAAAGGTAATTTGTAAGAAACATATTTCTTAAAGTATTCTCGTATTGTTTTTTGATAGATATAGTATAGGGTTGGCTTGTGACACCGCCTCCAAATATAGCAATAATTATAACTACATTATATAATCGTAAATCGACTTTTAAGTAGTCTAATATTTTTCATTTCATTTTACCTAGGAGGACTCTCAAAAATATGTTAAATATGAAATTATTTTTATTACTTTTTAGTACATTTTTATTTGTTTTAAAATAGTGTTTTGTTTGAAGTCGGTTTTTCTTTTTGTTAAAATTTTATTTATTTTTTGATTTTAAGTGAAGCTGATGTAGACTAACATTTTTTTCTTAATATGGATAGATTAAGCGTGCCGTTTATATGAATCAGAAACTACTTCGGGGACAATTTCAAAAGAAACTTTCGAATAAAGCAAAAATAGACTTTCGAAAATGCGGCTTTAATACGTCATGCTGCATAAACTACAAGGTACCACCCTCGAAAGAGCTGTAATCGACCTCAGTAAAAAAACTTTTCAAAAGAGCTATTCGTATGCTATGTCGTACATCATATGACATCACATCACATACACAAAATTTGATTAAAGATAGTAAGAAATTCTGCCCCATGTCGCACCCTAACTGCGAGCCGTATAGGAGTTCCATCACTACATAGTATAAAACATAGTCGCTTTCTCAGTCCCTATATCTTTAAATCTACACAACGGATTTTGATCCGGTTTTTTTTAAAAGATAGTGTGATTCGTGGGGAAGATTTGTGTATATAATACATGAACAATATAGTAAAGAAACACTGATAATTTTAGAAGTTTGCTATGTGATGTCGTAAATACACAAATTCTGTAGTATATTTAGTATCAGTATTGCACCCGTGCGAAGACGGGGTGGGTAGCTAGTTGATTATAATATTCGCCTATGATAATTACATAAACATAACCACATTACGGAAGGTGACTCAAATATCCAAATAACCTATAAATAAAAGATTCGACCGAGTATCGCTAACGTGCTCCTCAGAATTGTTCCGTTCCCTTCCGTTCCGTTACTTTGTCATGGATCCTGTGCTCAGAACCTTACCAAACTTTCACCAAATTACCCTTGAAGTATATATTTTATAATAAAAAAAGAATTATCAAAATTGGTTAATGTGATTTTCAGTTATTCACCTATTTGTCGCGCATATACATAATGCAAACTTAAGACTTATGTCGTTTTCATATAGATACCATCATCGGAAAAAAATAAAAAAAAAAATGGGACCCCACGGGAAGCACTACCTTTCAAACAAAAAAAAATTATCAAAATCGGTCCACCCAGTGAAAAGTTATGAGGTAACAAACATAAAAAAAAAGAAAAAAAAATACAGACGAATTGATAACCTCCTCCTTTTTGAAGTCGGTTGAAAATGGTGGGTGACGGTTTATGGACTGTTAACTGCACGTCAACTTCTATTTTACAGGAAAGGATTTCCATATTTATAGATACATTTGAAATATCTACATCTATATTTGTTCCGGAAATTAATGTTTAATAATTTACGTGTAATAATAGTAATGTCAAATTAAGAAGTACGGTACTCTATGTAAAGTAGCCTACAATGTCCCAACCTTCTCTAAAGCCGGTGATTACGCGAATACCCCACAATTGCAAATGGAAAAACGGCGGTATAGCAATCTTTTTCAGCTTATTGCTTGTCCGCGCCATTTCCCTCACGCATTTTCTTAAAGCATTCACTCCATTTTTTATTTTCCAGCGAATCGTTGACTTAACCGTGTTTGAGCGACACTGCTCCTTTTATATATATTTAACAAAAAACTTGAAAATGAGATGACGTTTGTTTTGGAATACATGTGTGTACACTTCCATCAACAATAAACCGTGTTGTTAATGAGAGTTTTCAAAGGAAAACCCCAAAATCTATCAAATAGCCTGACATGCGAGGCAGTCAAATCAATATTCTATATTAATCAGCAGATAAAGATAAAGTGCCAATAATATACAAATCGGAAAGAAAAACTGACGTATTTAAAGTGAACATTACAATACTGTATATAATATAAGCTGAACGTGGCTTTACCCGTGCGAAATTTGTAAAACACAAACTTCTATCCACCGTCTTACCCCCTTAGGGGATAGAGTTTCATAAAATCTGCACCCAATAAGAAACCTACCTGTTAAATTTCAAGTTTGTAGTTGTAATAGTTTCTGAGATTTCGTGATTAATTTGTGAGTTACTTTTAAGTTGGAAGAAATATTTGACCCTTATTGAATTCTAGAATTTTGATACGAGTAAAATGAAAATGCTTAACTAAAAATCTATTTAATCATTATACACAAAACCATTATACCAATGGATTTGCGAAGTAAAGCTTCGCAGTTCCATTCGTTTCAAATTTAGATTATTGACGCGACAAGCTCGAATTCATTATGCTTGTGTTATATAAACACCAAGTCTAGGCTTTTATGTCAATTTATCAATAGCTTAACAAATCAACAGGAGCATTTACTGACATATAAAGAGCTAGAGTTTGTTTGAGTGTAGGAGTTAATTAACAGAACACATGACTTATACTAAAAAAAAACACTGATATAGAGCCATGTTATTCCTAGATGCAATTGTAGTTATAACCGTTGCAGAAAATAATGAATATGTCAGGATTTTAATTGATTTCAATGCCTTGAAGGTTCTGGTTTCAAATTCTAGGTCGCTCGATGAATGGTTATTGGGTTTTTCGATCCAAAAATATCAGTATCACGGAGTTTGGTCGTTGGAAATGCTTATACTTTTCGGTAAGCAGGTAAATTCTGGTAAGGCCGTTGATTCTGCACTCGAAATCTTTCCGGTCGCATTGATTTTATCATTCCATCGGAATTTGAGATTGAGAGAATAGAGAGCTCCTGTGTTTGCGCACATAATTGTGCAATATAATGTCCCGTGTAGTTGGCTGGTCACGTTCGTGCGACATCATTGTCAATATCGAATACAAGAATTGGTAAATATTTTTTTGCTTATTCTGGCTTAGCACGGGTGCAATACTGATACCTAATATACTACAAGATTTGTTTATTTACGACATCACGTTAGATTTAGATATTAAATGTGGTGTTTGTTAGTCATAATGTTCAAGCATCATACACAAAAACATTCCTCTCGAAACACTCTTAAATAAAACCGCATCAAAATCTATAGCGTAATTTTAAAGATCTAAGCGTAATTAGGGAGAGTAGAGAGGTAAGTGATTTTGTTTTATAATATGTAATGATAATGATTCCGCACCATTGTGATATGTTAGTACTTTTTTATACCAAATTTAATTGTAATTTATAACTTCAATTGGTTTACGTACCGGTTAACCGACTCTTACAACTGGATTAATATTGAGGTTGATACTTTTAATGCTATTTTGTGGAATTTCAAGTATTAAAATTGTTAAGTATAATTACACGCTTGCTCGCACGTTGTAAATGTTTAAACATAAATAATAATACTTAAATTGTATTTCATTTTACACACATGATTTTTATAATAATTTGTATGTTAAATTAATTCATAGTTTTTTTTAATATTAAGCTGTGCCCGCGATTTGTGGTTTGAATTTAACATAAAAGTTATTATTGTAGCCTAAGTTACTTCAAATTACATCAGACGTCTGCCAGTGAAAGTCCCGTCAAAATTGGTCCAGCCGTTCCAGAGATTAGTCGTAACAAATAGACAGACAGAGATGTATAAAAATGTCATTTAGGTAAATATACCGTTTTAGACATAACACGGTAAAAATTGGTTAATGACAAATAGACACACCCATTTAATTATATGTATAGATGTGGTTTAAAAAAAATTAAGACTAAAAACTATATTCATGTAAAAGTTAATATTTATAAAAAAGGTATGTAAGGTTTTAATATTTTGTTTAGATAATTATTGACTGATGGCAAAAAAACTGAATGTTTTATTAATTGTAAAGATTAACAGAATACATATAATTACAACTGTGTGAATAATATTTTCTATACGGTTGTGAGGTATTAAATGTGTGTAATTTATGTATTGTAAAAACAGCACTATAAATCTGTTTATTTGAAACGATATGGGTTTCTTTCCGTTTTTTCTCGCTGTGGCTACTTTTCGAAATGGTAGTGTATAAATATTCAAAAACGCTTCATTGCGAAGTTTATTGAATAAATTAGATTTGATTTATCTTTATAAATGTTTCGAGTGTTTTAATTAAATTGAAGAAAATAAATGTTCTTCGTAGACAATTTTAAAGAATTCATAAAGTTCCTTCCGTAGATTCTATCTCGACAAACCTCAAAGAAACTGTGTCTTCGTTTTGTCGCCTCCATCTGTTCAGTTTGACTTACTTCCAGTTTTTTGTTTATCTTCAAAACTTTCCTTCTCGAGTTCCTACAGACGGATTTATTGGTTCTATTTTATTCGAAGTAACCGATTTTTTTTCTAGTCAGCGTTTTCTTTACCCTGTATCTTGATGCCTAAGCATCATTTAAATAAAACTAATTCGTGGTCACGGGTAGTCTACCCGTGACCACGAACACTGCAAAGTGCTCGAAACGTCGGGATGTTAAAAAAAAAATTAATATACGCGATTCAAAATCCGTTATAATTAGTTTTATTTAAATGTGTAATAATCGCGAAAATTTTAAACAACCTAAGCATCATCACATTAAAATTGTTAACTCATTGGAATCTCTATTGTTTCGTCTCTTTTGGTGGACCCAGAAATAAATCCTTCGATTGGTCCAAAGGCACTTTTTCGTTATACAAGTGCCTGTGGAACGTTTGTACTTACAAAAAGTATATCTATCGTAAAACATCGATATTTATCATGCATGGTTCGCGTCGGTGTACTGGATAGTTGGTGATTGATTGCTTAATTTGAGTTGTAATTGTTTAGACTTGTTGTTATAAGGCGCATACCCTGAGATTCTGGGTTCAAGGCCTAGGTCGAGTCGATAGTATTATTGGAATTTTTTGTCAAAAAAAAATCGTATACAGCTCGGAGTCTGTCTTTAGAAGTGTGTACATTTATGACTTGGAAAGCATGCAGATCCTGGTTTGGGGATTAAGTTCTGACTTACCTATCCCACCTTAGTATGGGTAAAAATAAAAAAGTAACTGTTAAAAAACTAGGAAACTGAAGTGTTAAGTCCAGTATATTGTCCTGTATATTCGTAATCACGTCGATAATTTTTTATTTATCATAAATTACAAATTAGTTTTTTAATTAAGGCTCACTAACACTAATGTATATTTCGGCTTGAGTTGTTCAAAGCGTTACTAAGTACAACGTGATGGATTAAAAATTTAAGTTGTTACGAAATTTTTTAATAAAAATTCTCTTTGCAGAATGTTCGTTATAATGTTTGTTGAAAATTTTAATTCAGATTATGTTTATATGTGTTTAAATAAAACTGCATGTGTGTAGCCTATTATACAACCATTACAGATATAAATATGTATTTTGAAAGGATTTTTTTGCGTATGATTTTTGTAATTTCATATTTAATCGTGAAACTGACTATGTCAAACAAAGGCAAGGCAAGACATTAGTCCGAATCTTCAACCGCTTTCTATTAAAATGCGTACTTTCTTGGTAATTATGATAGTAAAATTATTAATTCATTAATTCAATTCGTGCCATTCGACGGTTCGCTTCTTGGAACTATTCCATAGTCATACTTTGTATACCTAATGGCTTATAATTTTTATTATGTGCTCAAAGTGTGATTAATTTTTATGCAAATGCTTTTGGTAATAATGGTGGACTTTTTTTAATGGGAGTTTAATCCTGCAGCTCGACTGCGGGTTGGAAACAGATTTGGTAGACTTTCATCGACGCATTCTTCTATGATTTTTAGTTTCCCTTTAACAAGAAGCATGAAATGAATTATAAACAAATCAATATTTACTACTAAGTCATCTAATCTAGACTATATTTATAAAAATATTATAGTTATAAGTCTAAAAAAATTATTACTGATAATCATAAAATCTTTGAATCTGCATTGCAATATTCCTTTCACAATTACTCGTTACTTAGTGGACATTTTGGGTTTCAGAGTTGGCGGCGTGTTGGCTGCGTGTTGGTAGCGCGTTTGCGTTTTGGGTGAAGATGTGGGTGTATAATTGTCACTTTTCAGTTCTTACTCAGTTCTTACTCAGTTCTTAGTCTTGTTACTATTTACTGATTATTACTTTAGAGTTCGGTACAGACCCCTCTTTGTCAGAACTTTCGGGCGTACTGTCAAATATTTTGATTAACAAAGATAATTTAGATTTAGATGTAAACATATATATATGTATACTTTTTAATATGTAATATACAATGTCATTGTATGGACAGAGATGATAATTTTCCATTGAGTATCAACTTGTAAAATTGGTTATGTTACATGATATCTTATAAAATCAATTCAGTTTTATTCTTAATATATTTTCTCTAGATGGCAAAAAGTATCTGGATTAAAGCAGTCATCTATATAATATTATAAATGTGAGGTAACTCTGCCTGTCTGTCTGTCGTTCTTTCACGACTAAACCTTGAACCGAGTTTGATGAAATTTGGTATGAAGCAAACTTGAACTCCATGAAAGGAAGGCTACTTTCTTGCCTGACACACGACAACCAACACCCTAAACGCGAGCGAAGCCGACGGCGATAGCTAGTTTAACATGAGTTAGAAAATAAATAAACGGTAACAATAAATATGTACATATTACCGCCAAATAACAGTACTCAGTATTGTTGTGTTCCGGTTTGAACAGTGAGTGAGCCAGTGTAACTACAGGCACAAGGGACATAACATCTTAGTTCCCAAGGTTTGTGGCATATTGATGATGTAACGAATAGTTAATATTTCTTACAGCGTCATTGCCTATGGGTGATGGTGACCACTTACCATCAGGTGGCCCATATGCTCGTCCGCCTACCTATAACATAAAAAACAATGTACAAAATCTGTTAAATCGGCATAAATATATCTTGGAACTATTTAAGGCTAAACACAAATTATATTATATTATCAGAGGCTTAATATACTGTACAAGAAGAATATTTATTACGGTATAAAATGTGAGCATCTGTTTAGAAAGATACAAACCCCTACTTAAATTCTTCTGTAAGTGATAAGATTTAAATAGCAATTATTTAGGCCTTTATGAGGCAATATATCTATCCCTTTAAGGGTAAAGGAGTAACGACAGACGAGGCAGGCGAGACAATCAATTGATTTTATTGACGTAATGAGGGTATTTTCACATTTCGAAAGAAATGCAATTTAAAAAACGATGATATACAAAAGCGATTGCTATAAATGTGGTAATTATGAAAAATATTTATCAACTGGGAAAAAATGATTAATTAAGGTAAAGTTTTTTTTTGGCAAATGTTAGAGCACTTTGACTTCATTCTCAAACTGAGGATGCATATTTTATATAAACTTGTTAATAAAGATATTAAGCGTAGATAGTTATGTACATGTGTGTCCCGATGAGGGTAGCAAATAATGTAGAAAAACAATAAAGTATGTATGTTTAAAAAAAAAATAAGATTAAGGTTACACTATCTGGCTCTCTACTATCAACAGGCTGAACCAAATTTGATGAAGTTTGATATTAACGATTACTACTATTTATTATTAACATATGACGACCGTTATTAAACGACAACATATTTGATTCCAAGGTGTTTGCCGCCGTCGAGTACGAGATGAATTATAAAAACCAATAAACCATATGAAAACTGAAGCTTTACGTGTTCTAGTCACAGAGACAATTGGATTCTCAGTGGAAACTATCAAATACTTTAGAATAATATCGAATCTTTCACTCCATACATCTGAGGCCTCCACATTACTTCTGGAACGAGGGTAAAAACTAATAACGGAATACCCGACAAGTGTGTTAAGTCCTTTAGTTAGATCTCGAATGGTCGTACGTGATCAGAATACCAATGGAACGATGTCTTATCAAAACAGATAGCTTCCTAAAATTTGATTGTGTGAACCGGTCTTTTGTCTCTTCAAGGATTAGGAAGTTGGGAGCTAATAGATTGGAACTAGGAGAATAAATTTTGGTATAATTGCGATAAAGTTTCAACATTGTTTGATGAATTATGGAGATAAACCCTTTTCATATTTTAATCAATAAATGTAAGTTACATGGTAAAATAATAGTTATAATGTTAATCAAATATAAAAAAGTGTGCTGATAACATTAGTTTATAAAGTCCGATTGATAATAATTTAATTGAGATACATCTGTTAGGATTTTTATACACCAAAGGAGCATGGTGACGCTTTTTTTATTTAAATATTATTCTTAGGTTAATTTTTATTCTGTCTTTACATCACATGTATATATATCTTACCATGAAATAAAAATAAAAAAAATCTAATTGTTCTCACTACTAAGCAACCTATGAATTTTTTTCATAGATTGATGTAGCGATATCTTTGATTTGATGATCAAAGTTATTTATTATACAACATCGGTTGGGCTTAGTGAACAGTTTACAGAAAGCAAATATTAGTCATACTAAAAGGTCTTCAATAAAACAATCCGAAGTTCTGTTCTTATTAAGATTTCATCGATCAATTTCCACTCAGTGCAAAATTTCATGGCAAATTGTCTGAGAATATGCGAGTGACAGCCAAAAGGTTCTTCGAAAAAATTTAATAAAGAACATTTCCGATCGAGAAATAAAGAATCAGATTAGAAATAAAATTTTCAAGACATTAAAAGATAATAATAATCTTTCTGTGTCGAGAATGATAAACCATTAATTTGGATTTGTATAAATTAAGTTGGAGGCGCTTTTTAAGAATATCCCAACTCTCGGAGGGAACAAAGTGATAAAATATTCCTCTTTTAAACACAAGACAAGCTCAGGAACAATCTCTCTTTTATTGTTCTTATTATCTCGTGAATTTTGTTTATTGCCGCCCTTTGCAGTGTTGAAAAAGTTGGTAAAATTTTTGGGGTGTCTACTTTTGAACGTTTATATCCAGGCCTTGTCGTTATAAACTAATTTACTTCCATTGTCTGCACACTTGCTTTTTGGTGCTAATTGGTTTTGAAATTATTTAAAATCTTTGTATTATTATGTTATGAATTGATAAGATGGTAAATTGGTTGTTGGTTCCAACCCGCATTGGAACAACGTGGTGGAATATATTCCAAAACCGTCTCCTTAATGAGAGAGGAGACCATAGCCCAGCAGTGGAAAATTTATAGGCTGTTACTTTACTTTACTTTACTTTAAGATGGTAAATAGGTATAATTTTTTTTATTACTTATGCGATCACTTCGCCAGTCTCAAGTAAAGACGCCATTTGTGGGTAATATATCATAATGCATTTTTATAGTAGCATAGTTGAAGAATATGTATAATACAATAGCTATAATAGTTTTAATACGTAGAACCCGATGAAATGCATGTTTAAATTTATTTATAAGCAATTAGAAGACATGGCTCGTTTCTTACCTCGCCATTAATTAAGTTTAAGTAATTACTTTTTTATTATAAAATTATCCTGCCCTTATTTCGACATTAAGAGCTGCAGTGTTATTCTGTAAGAACTCACTTTCTATCTCGCTCGTGAAAAAATAATTATTTTAGTCATTTTCGTTTGTCAATTTTGGAAATTATATGTTTATGCTATAGAATACCATCAGAATAGGGTGAGTTTTGATCACGGTTTTACTGAATAGCTCTTTTGCTGAAAATTGTATTCGAATTTATAACTCAGTAACTCTTTGATTTAATATGAAAAATTTCGCGCACCGAATCTTAACCAACCAACAATACACCAATAATTGTTTAAAAGATGTCTAAGATATAACTGCTAGACAAAATCCTTCTCTTCTTCACTTCAGGACAATGTTCTCATACGAAATGGTGAAATCACATTTCACACTCATATTTTTTTATGAGATAAATCAAACACAAAATCATATCAAAATTCAATAGTGTTAAATTGATCCTACTATCTTCAGCTGTGATTTACATGTAATAGCTCAGCTAGCTATTGTGTTTAACATACAAGCTTTGTGTAATGTATTAAAGGCAAGCATTACTATAATCATGATAATTGTATCACTATACACACATACATATTAAATCCATACACAAATATTTGATTTATCTATATACATAAAATAAAATTGGAGTGTCTGTTTGTACTGTTAAAATAGGGCTTGAACCCGAAATCATTGGTTAAGATAAACGCGTTCTTTACCACTGGGACATCTCAGCTCAGTACGTATAGTTGCACTATTATTATTATCAACCTTAAGTTTTTCTACTGGATTATTTCTAATAATTTTATTTATTAATAATGATTTTAAATAATATGGTCCATACGTGCAAATTTCATGGGAACTATTGGCCGGATTTTAATGAAATTCCGCACAGTGATAGCTTCCAAGCTCTGAATAATTTTTTTTGAGGCATTTCAAAGGGAGGTCAGGGTATAGTCAAAATCTGCATCTGCATATTCAACGGCCACACAAACGAAGTTGGGGACGCAGCGGCTTCGGTTAGCATAATCTGCGTTTCATCTGTCATATGAAAATAAATAGAGAATACATAAGAAAATATACTTCTTCACCTTCATATATAAAGAACCATATATCATAACCATATATGTTAAACCAGCAATTTCTTGTGAGACATAAGACTATTGGAAAAAAAGATGATAAAACAAATCGATTTTGTTGAAACATTTGCAATTTCAGTAGTTCGGGATGACCAAAATAATAATAACGTTATACAATGATGCTCCAATCACTCTATCTATTTTTTTGTTACAATCCCCGCTATCCATCAATTGTATTTTAACATATGAAATAGTGTTACATGCCAGTAACCGGAACGTTATTCAAGATACCAATTGAGAAATCGTTGGCGGTAGTTGTAAATAATATTTCTTTTGTTCTTCAAATAGACAAATGCCACCTTAGTCTACCCGTGACCACGAACGCTGTAAAGTGCTCGAAACGTCGGGATGTCCAAAATAATTAATATACGCGATTAAAATCCGTTATAACTAGTTTTATTTAAAAGGTATATTGCTTTATGAACAATCTAAAAAAGAAAGTATGCTTTTAGTTCGGAGGTTTATTTTGTAAGGGAGGATTATATTTACATTTATTTTGATGAATTCATCCATTCTCACTATTCACCTTGAACTAGCAAGTGGATCTATTGCTGGTAAGTAAATATCAACGACACAAAATATTGAGACTAAGAAATGTTATCCTTTACAATCAACCATGATAATTAAAATGTCTTATGTGCCTGTTACTTACTGGTAAACTCATTCTAAAAACCTAAACCTACACAACAACAAACAATAACAACAGCAGCCTGAAAATTTCCACTGCTGGGCTAAAGGCCTCCTCTCCCCTCGAGGAGAAGGTTTGGAACATAATCCATCACGCTGTTCTAATGCGGGTTTGTGGAATACACATGTGGCAAAATTTCTATGAAATTTGTCATATGCAGGTTTCTTCACGATGTTTTCCTTCACCGCTGAGCACGAGATGAATTATAAAGACAAATTAAGCACATGAATCAGCGGTGCTTGCCTGGGTTTGAACCCGCAATCATCGGTTAAGATGCACGCGTTCTAACCACTGGGCCATCACAGACAGGTATAAACTTTGCCATCAGCTGTCAGGCGGTTATCTCATTCCTCGTCTCGGAGATATCTCGGACGGTATATAAGAAGGTGTGAAGCTATATGGAGATTTCCTGCTCATTAACAAATAAACCCAAGACGGTATATGAAAAGGTTAAGAAAATAGGTTCAGTTGTATTTAAAGTATAAATTGTCGCAGGCGTACTTACCTCGGCCTAGTTTCTATTCAAGGTTTGAAATAGAAATAGGGAATCGTGGCTCGAACATTCCCTTTAAACAGAATAGGTGTTTTCTTATAAAATGGTAATGAGGTTGGTTTCTGTTCTCGCTACGACGGTAACACAATTGTTCTTCTAATGACATTTTAAAAGGACACTCAACGGCATCTCATTTACAATTTCATCTAATTTTAAGGATTTTTACATTGGTTTATGAATTTAAGGCAATTATGGATTTTTCTAATAAAAGGTTCATATTGTATTTTATTGATAATGTCAGATGGAAGATCTTCATTACAGGAACTGTTACAATTACACATTACAAATTTTTAATTGTGTGTTTACATTCACAGAATCTTTGCATAAAATACAATATGAGTTTGGAGTTTTATTAGTACGCTTCATATGTAGTTTGGTGAATTAGACATTAGTCAGAATTTTTGGACACATATTTCCCTCACAGCCAACGTAGAGATGAATTATGAACCCTAACTACAGTCATAACAGCTAAGTTTGTTTGATACCTCTGATGGGTCATTTTGTTCCTTTAGATTATTTGTACGTAAACCTTGTATTATAAAAGCACTTTAATAATATACGAGGCAAATGTACATTTTACGTATGTATGATATGGTATTTTATGTGCGTATCATAATACTGTGTGTGCATAACGATGTCTTTTCTTTTAGCCCAATTTTCTCAACGGCGGCTTTTTTGATGGGACGGTAAATCTGAAACGACAAGAAAGAGTTCATGCACAACCAACGTTACTTTTACTGAATTTCTTAAGAAAACAGAATAATAAAGACTTATTTTTTGGGCTGTTACACCAACGAATTTCTTACACGAAATAACAGTTTTATTTTTCATATCCACTAACTAAGCACTACAATTCATTTTATTCAACACAATATTACATTAGCAGCCTGTAAATTTCACACTGCTGGGCTAAGGCCTCCTCTTCCTTAAGGAGATGGTCATATTCCACCACGCTGCTCCTATCCGGGTTAGTAGATACACGTGTAGCAAAATTTCGTTGAAATCAGTCACAAGCAGGTTTCCTCACGATGTTTTTCTTCACCACCGAGCACATATGATAAACGCAAATAAAGCACATGAAAATTCAACATATCAAAATAAATTGTTTATTAATTCATTCACATGTCACTTCTATTTCCAACTGCACGGCTCAGGTAACACAAGTCCGCCCATAAATAGCGTAATTAATTCTTGAAACGCTTAAAATGGTAGCCTATTAGCATGAATGAAGAGTTTATTTAAAAATTGCGTCAATTTTCTACTTTGAGGCATTGGTCAATTGGTCAAAAAATACAATAAAAATGTCCAGCATTTCACATTTCAACGACACATTATTAAGAAATAAAATACTTTTTATCCTATGAGTTGTCATATATTATGCAACAGAGATGTTATAAATAACTTGAAATCGTTATGGATATCACCTCACAGTCTTCAGATTACGTGGTATAGCATTGTTTTTTATTATGTAGGTAAGTGCTGTAATTGGGTCACCTGATGATATAACAGTCAATAGATATTTGTACCGTAAAAAATATTAACCATCGTCAATGCGACACCAATCTTGACAGCTAAGATGTAATGTCCCTTGTTCCTGTAGCTACGTATAAGTACACAAAACCCAACCAGCAAGGACATGGTGGTAGGGCTTTGTGCTAGCTCGTCTGGGTAGGTACCACCCACTCATCAGTTATTCTTCCGCCAAATAACAGTACTCAGTGTTGTTGTGTTCCGGTTTGAAGGGTGAGTGAGCCAGTATAACTACAGGCACAAGGGACATGACATGTTAGTTCCCAAGGTTGGTGGCACATTGACGATGTAAAGAATAGTTAATATTTCTTACAGCGTCATTGTCTATAGGTGATAGTGACCACTTACCATCAGGTGGCCCATACGCTCGTCCGCCAACCAATACCATAAAAAAGGGTAGCAAGTTATATAGTTGTATACCAAATAGACAGTAAATGGCCCACTGTCGGTCTAAGACTTGCCCTTTTGAGGAGAATATATGGAGTTTATTCCACCACGCTGCTCCAGTGCGGATTTCTTAAACACGTGTAACAGAATATCTTTGAAACTGAAAAAAAAAATATAAAATGTATGTGTATTTTGTATTTATCAAATTTCTTAAGATTTTTTTATTTGGTTTAGCAGTTCGAGTTTCTCGACTGCTTCCAGCGGCCTAATTGACATTGATAAATCACACTTTCATCTTTGTCCATAAAACAGCCTTACTACTCTAAATGACGTCAATTAAAACGACAAAGACCGGAAAATGTGAATGAAAAGAGATAAAAGATTTGAAAAATGAGGCTAAGTCGTGTAACAGTGACAAAAAATACTTCGTTAGTCAAATAGACCTTAACAAAATGGATTCCCCTTTTTGCTATCATGATCGCCGTACATTAGTGACTTCTTATCGTGAAATAGTGTTCTATCTATAGCTATAATAACATTAAAAAGAGGAAAGATTTGCTTGTTTGTAAACGATAAGACCTAATACAACTGAACCGATTTTAATAATTGTATCACCATAAAGCTAAGTTATTTAGGAGTATTAGGCTAATTCTTAATAAATATATTATAGTCGCGTTAGGCGGTCAGGCTAATGGATTAGCTGATACCATACTATTGCTCATAGACAGAAGCGTTGTATACCATTTTAATAATAATAATACTGAGTATTACTACTTGGTGGTTTATCTGCTAAGTAGGTCGCTATGCTAGAGCTAGAGATAAAGTAAGGACACCATTATTAGTACACATTTTATGTCAAGCAAATCTTCAATGTGCGATTTATATTATAACGGATAAATCAATTATCGGGGAAGAAAATTGAACTGCTTAATCTTAAGTTACACAGATATGATTAGTATTTAATTTCCATTCAATCGATCCGAGACAGCAATAAATTAAATTAAAGACGATGATGATTTCGTAATACATAAATTCGAATATCAACTCACCTAAATCCTGTATTATTTTTATGTAGAGTAATATGGGTTAGAAAATATTCAATTTATTTTCTTCAAATGGAATAATTATTGTAAGAGTATCATGAATGGGTTCTCAATGTTTCCAATTTAAATACGTGATGGAATTGGAATCTTTTTATCAAATGGAATATTTAATCCTCTGTGAGATTTAATTAACATTATTGTAAAGTTTTTAAATTTAGATATTCTTGAGAATCACAACATACAACAATAACAACAACAGCCTGTAAATTCCCACCGCTGGGCTAATGGCCTCCTCTCCCTTTAAGGAGAAGGTTTGGAACATATTCCACCACGCTATTCCAATGCGGGTTGGTCGTCAAATACACATGTGGCAGAATTTCTATGAAATTTGGCACATGCAGGTTTCCTCACGATGTTTTCCTTCACCGCTGAGCACGAGATGAATTATACAGACAAATTAAGCACATGAATCGGCGGTGCTTGCCTGGGTTTGAACTCGCAATCATCGGTTAAGATGCACGCGTTCTAACCACAGGGCCATCTCTGCTATACACAATATACTAGTACGGTAAGGATGGAAGTGGTCTAGTAGCTAGACTATGTGAACACTGGCTAATGATTGTTTGGTTCAAACCCAAACAACACCAGGTTTCCGTGTTATTAATTACTGTTTATAGTTTATCTTGTGTTCAGTAGCGAATATCAACACGAAGCATGAGTCTAGTGTCACTTGAGTTTTATACATCAATATTTAACGATTTGCATTGTTCCAATATGGTGGAAGAAGATCCAAATCTTACCTTTAAAGAAAGAGGAGGCTTGGAGTCTTGAGAGGAGGGTTACTTAACCAAGCAGTAGATAATTTACAGGCTAACATTTTACTTTTTGATTGTGATTGTTGGTTGTTCGCCATTGAAGTCGAACAGTCATAAATACGGTACATTTATTGACAATGAAACGCAAGTGGGGAATTGCTGTGTCTCCACAGTCTGTCTTTGTTTGTTCGAGACGGTAAATGGGACAAGTCATGTCACCAATTCAATTACATTATCACATACACTGTGGGAACAACAAGTACTGAGACATTGACTTGGTTAACGGTAGATTTACGTAACTGTATTGATTGTATAACAATATTGATACCTTTAGTTCCTTGAAGTTTCCGTCTCCGCAAAGTCAATAAATCCTTTTTGGGACAAGATATCCGTTTCTATTACAGGAATCCGCAGATTTTTTAACTATGCCTTTCATTAAGTCGAATGATTTGTAAAAACATTTATTAACATAAGAATTAACAACATTAAATAGTAGTAGTAGTAGTAAAAACTAGTTACTGTATAAATCTTGACCGCGTGGAATGGTGGCAAGAATGCTAGCAGCATTTCCCCGTCGAATGATTTGTAAAAACATTTATTAACATAAGAATTAACAACATTAAATAGTAGTAGTAGTAGTAAAAACTAGTTACTGTATAAATCTTGACCGCGTGGAATGGTGGCAAGAATGCTAGCAGCATTTCCCCGTTGAATCGCAATTCCGATCCTCTGGGCAAAAAACTAACCAGCCCTCCCGTCATTAAAAACATTGGTAAATATCGGCATATTATTCAATACACGATGATAGCAAACCTAATGGCTAGAGGTCACTGCCCCCTATGGACATTGGCACTGTTGGAATAACTAACCTCTTTTTACATCGCCAGTTCAAAATAACCAGACCGAATTAAAACATTGGTAGTTAAGTCATCATCATACTCCTGCCTTTATCGCAACTTTATTTGGGGTCGGCGCAGCATGTCTTCTACTTCCATACTTCTCTATACGACATCTTCTCACAAGTAAGATTATTACCAGCGACAGGTTGTCACC
The DNA here is from genome assembly GCF_905220365.1 of Vanessa cardui. Taxonomy (NCBI): domain Eukaryota; kingdom Metazoa; phylum Arthropoda; class Insecta; order Lepidoptera; family Nymphalidae; genus Vanessa; species Vanessa cardui. The sequence goes on along the minus strand of NC_061144.1, from coordinate 7,813,623 downwards.
CATAAAGCATCGCACAAATTGATTTTCTTATATCCTCATCAAAAATCTATTGTTTAAGTAGGCTTTTACAAGCACTATTGAATTACCAGAACCATATTAAGTAGAGCTGCGACCAGAAGAAGAATTTCAGTAGGGCAAGAAATTCAGTAGATACTCCAAAATTTAAAACACAAAGTTATGTTAGTTGAATAAAGAAATTGTGACAATATTTTTTGACAACACAGAAAACGTCTTTCCTCTCCTACTATTTTTAGTACTCTCAATTTTTAAAGTTGAATGAATTTATTAATATATTTTTATAAATCTACTAGTCAATTTATACGTCTAGACGCATAAATAACGCTACCATTGGTTTTTATTGTTTGAAGACAATTAAGGACATTTCTTATCTTTCTTTAAATGAGAACATTTAACTGGTATTGGATTTCTTTAGCGTTTTTTTTTTTACTGTAGAAAACTACCGTCTATTGATTTTTGTATTAAAAATAATCTTCTTTTCCATAATTGATTGTGATTGATGCTTAGTTTGATTTTCTATATGCTTAACTGGTGTTTATAATTTATTTTCCGTTCGGTTGTTGTTCCAAGTTCCAATATGTTCCAAACCTTCTCTTCAAATAAGAGGAGGCCTTAGCCCAGCAGTGGGCAATTTACAGGCTGCTGTTGTTGTAGTCGGTTGTTGAGGAAAAAATCGAGACAAAATCTGCATGTGTCGATTTTTGAAAAAAAATCTCCTTAAGAGGAAATTGGCTTTAAATCAATACATAAATAAAATACTTATTCTTTATCAAATACCAATGAGTTTTGATATTATTTTGACATTTATCTTGGAACAAGACGATGATGTTGTGCGACCAGCGGCGGAGGTGAGCCAACTACGCGGAATATATCGTGCAGAAGTCTGTGTGTGCGGAAACACATGTGTTCACTATAAACGCCATTTCTGGCATGACTGGAAAGATTTTGGGCGTAGGACCAACGGATAGTAATCCAGACTTCAGACTGTTACTGATAATTTTTTCTTTTATAAATAAATTATATTGGATAACATCACATACATTACTCTGATGTCAAAGTAAAAAGCTGAAGCACTTGTGTGATAGCTAAATCAAAAGTAACGAACGTACCACAAACACCCAGACTCAAGATAATATAGAAAATTAATGAAATCTTTCGACTTCGACTTGGTCGAGAATCGGAGTGGCGTACCCATGGGAACCGGTGTACACACTCAAATACATTACAGTATAGTATAGTTTGTTATCATACTGTATAAATATTTTTATATTATACTCTTTATCTGCACTATCTATCAATATCAGCATATGTGTTTTCGTTCTAAGCTAGCACTAAAGGTTGTCTTTGAGAGATCGCTTATAAGCGATAAGACCGCCTTTGCACACAATTTTTCTAATATTCTGTATGTGTTATGTATTCAGGTATAGTGCAATAAAGTATTTTAATTAAATTATACTTATATAGGTCCAACTAGTTTGAATCCAGAACATAAAAGGATGGTCAATATCTAAAAGACCGTAAAGGCTAGGAACGAGTATGGAACTTATTGCCTTTATAAATTGAGGTATATAAGAACAGATATGTGGCGTCCGACTTGCTTACTTAGGTTCAAGTGATAGTGTCACTGAAGATTAGAAGCCAGATTTAGTGCTTAGTGCTTGGACGCTATTTATGTCCAGTAGAAGGGAGAGATAATTTTTTGTTGTTTGTTATTGTGGTGTGGAACGTAATGCACTGCTATATGGCTTTAGCTTTCGTTTCGAACTGAAAGCCATTTATTACTACTTGGATATCTACTTATATAATACATGTATTTAATAAAATTGAAGTGAAGTAACAGCCTGGTAAATTTCCCACTGCTGGGCTAATGTCTCCTCTCGCATTAAGGAAATGGTTTGGAACATATTTCACCACGCTGTTCCAATCCGGATTGGTGGAATGAACATGTGGCTGAATTTCGATGAAATTAGACACAAGCAGGTTTCCTCACGATGTTTTCCTTCACCGCCGAGCATGAGATGAATTATAAACAAAATTAAGCACATATATATAGTGGTGCCTGTCTGGGTTTGAAAGCGAAGTCATCAGTTAAGATGCACGCGTTCTAACCACTGGGCCATCTCAGCTCCAAAAAAAAAGTTTTGAAGTGTCTGCTTGTAATATTGAAATAACCGCTTTTCTACTAAATAATTATATTATAGGTATGTATTCACGATATATGAATCGTTATGTTATGTTATTTTGGTATATCGAAATAACATTTTCTTAAATTTTTGTCTGATTGTCTGTCTGTTTGTTCCGGCTAAAATCTTGAACGACTGAATCGTTTTTGACGGGACTTTCACTGGCAGATAGCTGATGTAATAAGGAGTAACTTAGACGACAACAATAACTGCTTTTGTCAAATTCAAACTTCGGGTTAAAGATCTTTATTTCTCATTAAGAATACATGACATTCATTTACATGAGAACATTAAATAAACAATTACAATAATTGCCTAGCGGCGTAACAAAGTAACATTATAAGGAAGCATAATATTAGTAAAACATAAATAAATACAAGTACAAAGAGGGTATCTGTGAATACTTTGCATTATTGTGGATGGTCTGGTCTTATCGCAAATACAGCTGGAAGTGGTATGAGTTAGTGGATTTTTTATTGCTTCTTTTTTGTAAATTGTTTGTTTTTATAATATTAAATATAATGTTTTATTTTTTTGGATTTTTGAATTTTTTTATTTTTTTTATTATTCCTTATTATATGGTTTGTTTGTTTGTTTCATGTTACGAATTTGTGTTATTTTATATTATTTTTAACATATATTTTTAATAGCATCTTGAACTGACGCATACTTTTTGTTTCTTTAATATGTTTAGGTAAATTATTATATCGTTTTGCTCCGTCAAACATTATATTTTTATTTCCATAGTTAATAGTGCGAGGTTTTGATAGTTTTATATCATTAGCGTTTCTTAATTTTATTCTTTGTAAGTGTTGTTTTTTATTAAATTGTATTTCCGTGTGTATATTCTTGTCCATTATTTTTTTGATTAGTATGCAAATAAAGTAATTGTAGGTTTGAGCGACATTCATTATTTTTGTATCTTTGTAAATTTTTTGAGTTGATGTGAGAAAGTTGTAAGTAAAAAGTGTTTTTACTAATTTGTTCTGCTTAACTTGCAATTGCGCTAAGTTTGTTGGGGTAGCTGTACCCCAGATTTCTATTAAGTAGTCTAAATGTGGTTTGATTAAGGAGTTATAGATCGTATACTTTACTGGGCGTGGAAGACATCTAGTAATATTTCTGAATATTCCGCTTAGTGATGTTAATTTGTTTTTAATTTTTTCAAGATGTGGTTTCCAAGTTAGGTGGCTGTCTAAAATTAATCCTAAGTACTTTTCTTCACCTACTTTGTTTATAATTTGATTGTTTATCATTAATGGTTTGTGGTGTGATATTCTTTTATTTTTTGCTGAAAAAATTATATAGTCTGTTTTGATAGTGTTTATTGTTAGTAGATTATGTTGAAACCAGTTATTTAATTTATTTAAATCTTCTTGGGCTTCTAAAATTATCGTTTTGATGGAGTTACCAAAATAAAACTTAAAACTTGCATGATTTTATGTTTAGTCTTTGTTATAAATAAATGATTGTGTATTTATTTATTGGTTAAATTTGTTTTTGCTATTGGTGCTGTTTTATTGTTTGTTTTCCTTAAATAAAATAAAATTAATTCAACTTTAATACTGACTGAATGACATATTCTTGGGTGTAATTTTGAACAGCAGTTGCCGTCAATGAACATTTCTAAATTTTGAATATTTGTTTCCTCAATTTTGAAAGTCGAATAATGAAAGATTCAGTTTATGTTTCTGTTGAACAGATGTATCAGTGTTACCGAAAATCCCTTCCCTTGAGAGGTTTATCGAGGAGAAAAAAGTATTTTATCAATTTTCATTTCGTAAATTACCGCCACGACTAAATCCTATCGTGGTTTTATTTTTATCCGACTTCAAAAAGGAGGAGGTTATCAATTCGTCTGTATTTTTTTTATGTTTATTACCTCATAACTTTTCACTGGGTGGACCGATTTTGATAAATTTTACACCGGCTCCAAATATAACAATAATTATAACTACGTTACATAATCGTAAATCGATTTTTAAGTAGTCTAATATTTTTCATATCATGTTACTTAGGAGGACTCTAAAAAATATGTTGAATACGCAATTATTTTTATTACTTTTAAGTGCATATTCATTTGTTTTAAAATAGTGTTTTGTTTGAAGTCGGTTTTTCTTTTTGTTAAAATTTTTATTTATGTACATAATATATTATCTATAGTATATTAAATTAATATATAGTTTAACATTAATAATAAAAAAGTTTATATTTAAATTCAAATTAAGAATGTAAATAATTGGTTATTTCTGGTTCTGTATCGTATTTTTATACGTTACAATGGTTACAGATTGTAAAAGAGACGGCGGAAAGTGTATTGACGCTCAACCGTGAAATTGAAGACGACTTAAAGGCACAAATCTTACGTCCGTCTTACTGCCTTCGAGTCGGATATCTATTTAGTATCCCATAGACAAAATGGTATATGATGTGTTTATAAAAAGTATATATATTAAAGAATGATGATGAAACGTTTTGATGAGAAACTAAGGAGCTGAGTAGTTTATCAATTTGAATTTTAACAAGAAGTTTTTATGTATTAGCGTTGATTTTTGCTTGGCAATTAGAAAGGAGTCTTTACTTTATTTAACTATGCACTCAGATGTTTGAAGTAATCTGAGAGATTATTTAATCTACATTCGGAGTAAGAAAAGGTTCGTCACCTCAGGATCTATTTTAGTGTGCTCAGTATGAACTATAATCTGTTTTACCGATCGAGAATGACATATTGCGATGCAATGGTGTGATGTTTAGATTCAAAAGGTGATAAGAATTTAAAACTTGATAAGAGAATTTGAAAACTGACGAAGGTTTTCTTGTTCTGAGTGTACTTGATACAAAAATATTATGTTAATTTAAGTGGTTTCAAAGTACATTACAAAACTTTCTCATTAAAATTAAAAAGTACGTCTTAATATTGAAGTTGCATTAAATTCGACAATAATAAAAATATTTAAAGTTTTGTTAAAACATTGAAAATTCTATTTTATATCCTCTAAAGTTGGAGGAGCTGGTTAAAATTCATGAAGTAATTTTTCCATGACACCGGAAAAAATACTGGCGAATAAATTTATATAGCCTTTTTGAATTTTTTAAAAGTGCACTTCGTAGAAGTGACTCTGTGCGAATGCAAACAAGAAAGGTGTCCGAGTATTGTTATTTAAAAGTATAATATAATAATATTGAATTAAGGATTCGTTTTATTTATTAATAACAATGTAAATCACGCTTATCGCTTGTCACAATATTTAAATTAAATGATAAATATTGCAATAATATTCATTTAATTGTTTTATATTTCGAACGAATTCCAATTTTTATCTGTTGAAATGGAACGTTAATTTTGTTTATCGACTTATGATCGAACCCAAGATTTTATTATCCTTGGAAAGTTTTGGTGGGTTTTTAAAAAAATATTTGATTGAAGAAAAATAAAAATGGCGTGTTATTTACAGCTGATCACAAAGATGAAGGTTAGGCGTGAGTTTTTAATGAATAATAAAACTTATTTAAACTACAGGCATTTTATTTCAATAGTTTTAATTATTATCGTCGTCGTTATAGTACCGTCGTTTATGTGTAAAGATTTTTTCATAAAATTTTTAAAGGTACCAATAAGAAATAATATGCATTAATGTAAAAAAATAAAAAATTATACCTCCATTAGTTCTCCGTGTTGTCCGTGCCGTGATATTTTTTGGAGTTACGCAAACATTTACGTAAGCTTGTATGATTTTACTTCCAAGCAATATCAAATTAAAAACATATATATTTTTTGTAATTATACAATTTTTATGACGACCTCCATGGTCGAGTGGTGTGTACACTGGTTTTTATGGGTACGTCACTCTGAGGTCCCGGGTTCGATTCCCGGCCGAGTCAATGTAGTAGATTAGTTTTCTATGTTGTCTTGGGTCTGGGTGTTTGTGGTACCGTCGTTACTTCTGATTTCCATATCACAAGTGCTTCAGCTACTTACATTGGGATCAGACTAATGTATGTGATGTTGTCTCATATTTATATTAGGCTCTATGCCGACGACTTTTGCTTGCTGTCTACATGTTGTGTATTACTTATCTTCCTTAAGATTAGTTTAATATTTGCTACTTTGACATTTATAAGAAATTTATTTTTAATGGAGAATTAAATTATTAGTCTGACGGAGTAATTTTATCTGTTGAAAGTTGAATCTTCGTTCCTATTCTCCTCAGCTATTGTCTTCCACGCTCACGTCATCTCTCAAAGCTTATTAAGAAGAGCGAAATTAGGAAATTATTTTAAAGTGAAATATAAAACGTATAATGGCATAGTGATATTATTTAACTAGCAACTGGCCCCGGCTACGCACGGGTGCAAAATTATCAGTGTTTGTTAACAATATTGTTCATGTATTATATATGTCGGCGTGAAACCACGAATTTAAGAAAAACAAGTGTCCAGAAACGACTATTTTAATAATAATTATTTAAAACTGTTTGATTGTTAAATTAATATTTTTTAGTGAATTTTGAAATGTTAAATTAGTCTAAAATATTTTAGTATTTGTAAACAGCTGTTATGTTGAGTGAATAAGTCTACCCACCCATTTTTGTTATAAAAGATTAAGCGCCGCCGGTATCGACAGATTTGGTCGAGCCGTCGGAGCGATCGGACCGCCTCATATTGGAATAAATCAGAGAAGAATGTTCCCTGAGCTTAATTTTAAACCTCCGAGGATAGATAAAGATCGAAACCCTGACACTCGTGACGTCAACTATGCTGACGTCATGTTTTTTAAAAACGGGCTCGGACATGCTGCTCCGTTATATACAAAACCTTCCTCTCGAAACACTATCAATTAAAAATCGCATCGAAGTCCGTTACGTAATTTTAAACATCTAAGCATACATAGGGACACACAGCAGTAAGCGACTTTGTTTTAGACTATATAATCGGTATTACATTAATATTATAAATGTGAAAGTAACTCTGCCTGTCTGTGTATCGCTCTCTCACGACCAAACCACTCAACCGAATTTGATGAAATTTGATAAGAAGCAAACTTGAACTGCAAGAAAGGACATAGGCTACTTTTATTCCTAACACTCAACAACCAACATCCTAAAACGCGAGTCAAGCAGCGGGCATCAACTAGTGTTTACATAAGATAACAATAAATGTGTGGGTAATTCTGATATAGAAAATTTAAATAATTCAGATGATATAAATAATTCAGGTCTTAATTTTTTTTTATATAAATATTGTTGACATTGTGATTATTGATAGCACTTTTAAATCAAATCTTAAACTTTTAAGCCATCTATTATTCAATTCGACAATTAATTTTCTACAATATGATTAAAATGTATTTTTTAAATTTAATATTGGTATTATTTTTTAAATTTAAATTTTGTATACTTTAACGCAAGCCAGAATAGAAATTACTATTATTTATATTTTTAAAACATGTATAACCTTTGGGTTGTGTTAATTTTAAATTAAATTTGGTTATTTATTTAATGGCTTTTAGTTTCGCCAACAAGGCATAGACTTTGCCAATGTCACGTAGAATGAGGAAGATACGTAGGTAGATTGGCTGGAAGACAAAAAAACAATTAAAAATTATTGAACAAATGCTCATTAAAAACTTATTGGTTAACACTTCTTTTTATATCCTAGAACAAAACAATTATTATAAAATAATAATTTAATAAATAGGTATGAAAAAATCATCTTAATTTGTAACTATTTTTAATATTTTGAAATAGTTTAGACTATATAAAGTACAATAATCTTTGTTCCGTTTGCAGTTGAAACACTTGGGCCTTGGAGTCGTGCAAAAACCTTCATTAAAACTATAACGACTCGCCTTTTTGCCTCCACAGGTGACAGGAGGGTTCATTTTTTGCTTAGAGGATCGGAATTGCGTTTAAACGGAAAAATGCTGCTAGCGTTCTGGCCACCATTCCAAGCGGTCAAGATGTGTACAGTTACTATTTTTTAATAATAATATAGTTAAGGCATTATTTTTTTTTATATTAAATAATAGAGTATGACATGCTTATATTCTCTATTGTAGTATTTAAGAATAATTTTGACAGTAGTCAACATGACAGCTAATTCGCAGAATATTTTTTTTAGATCGAAATTGATTTTATACTGACTTTTTGTAAATAGTTTTCGTATACAAAGCTGTTTTAGATAATATAAGCTTTCATATAAATGTTTATGTAAAATAGTACCTTATGAATAATTTAACAGAAATAAACGTAGTCGAGAAAAGTCCAAGTCTCACACAAAATGAAAAAGAAGAAATTCATATCGATATTGAAGAAAATCCTCAAGATTTAAATGTTAATAATGTAATTGTAAAAGACATAGCTGATGATGGAGAAATAAAAGCCAAAGATCAGACTGGTATTCATATAGAAAATGAATTTAGGAAAAAGAGCGAACGAAATGATGAAAAAAAGTGCACTAAATTTGAATATGCTGGGAAACAAAGAAAACCACCAGCACTATGGGTGCAATTTAATCAAGGTAAAAGGGCAATTCTTACAGACTTAAACCATTAAGGAAAACGCAGCCAATAATTATCTTTAAGCATTTGCTATTTCCTCCAAATAGTTTAAAAAATCTACAGTCCTAAGTAACGCTTTTAATGCATGTAACTTCTGAGGATCTTTTGAATAATCTTCTGAGTTGTCATTTCAGGTTTTGGACAAGGCTTTGGTGGTGGTCAACAAAATACAGGCGCTCCGATCGATTACGATCCCCAGTCTCGAAATTACTTCGTCAAATTCGTTTTCACTATAGTGATGGTGATGTTAGCAGTAACTGCTGCCATCGGTATATATATTAACGCTACGTGAGTATTAATTATCTCTATATTTTCATAATTAATGAAAAAAATTAAAACTTTTGATTAAATTTGAGATGGTCCAGAACGCGTGCATCTTAACCGTTGATTGCGAGTTCAAACCCAGGCAAGAACCACTAATTCATGTGCTTAATTCGCGTTTATAATTCATCTCGTGTTCGACTGTGAAGGAAAACATCGTGAGGAAATCTGTATATGTCTAATTTCATAGAAATTCTACCACATTATATTCCACCAACCGGTATAGAACAGCGTCGTGGAATATGTTCCGAAATTTCTCCTCAAAGGAAGAGGAGGCTTTTGCCCAGCAGAGGAAAATTCACAGGCTGCTATTGTTGTTGTTGAAATTGTTTTTCGTATTTACAGACCAGACGTAAAGGATTATTATATAATGAACAATTTAGTGTTGATCATTATTTCAGTGTAAGTAAATTTTATTTTAGTTCTTTAATCCTAATAACCTAACTACTAAAATTATTATAATTGAGATTACGAATGACATTGTATCTTCTTGAGTAAATATATCTGAAACATGCAGTTTCAAGTTATCAAACGACAAAATAAAAAGTAGATGGGTCTCACAAAACGTAATGAAGCAACTTAACTCTATACTAATATTTATTTATTATATTTCTTGATGGTAGGGCTTTGTGCAAGCCCGTCTGGGTAGGTACCACCCACTCATCAGTTATTCTACCGCCAAATAACAGTAATACTGAGTAGTATTGTTGTGTTCCGGTTTGAAGGGTGAGTGAGCCAGTGTAACTACAGGCACAAGGGACATAACATCTTAGTTCCCAAGGTTGGTGGCGCATTGACGATGGAAGGAACAGTTAATATTTCTTACAGCGTCATTGTCTATGGGTGATGGTGACCACTTACCATCAGGTGGCCCATATGCTCGTCCGCCAACGTATACCATAATATATATATACATATATTATACATGTGAAAGTTACTCTCTCCGTATGTCTGTTTGTCACTCTTTCATGACTAAACCGCTGAACCGAATTTGATGAAAATTTGATAAAATAAAGCCGCAGGCGACACATAGTACCAACAACACGAATGCATGTTCCTCGTTTTGCGTAACTTTGTATCTTTTTGTTAATATGCTAAAAATGCTATTACTTTAATTTTTGACATATTTACTGAACTCTGCTGTTTATATATGTATGTATAAGTTTGATGTTATATGATACAAATCCTGGACTGTAAAGGAAATAAGGTTTTTGCGTAACAGTGTTACACTTAGCCGAGAACGCGCATCTTAACTGATGATTGCGGGTTCAAACCCAGGCAAGCACCACTGAATATTCATGTGCTTAATTTAAGGTTCTAATTCATCTCGTGTTCAACGGTGAAGGAAAAAGTCGTGAGGAAACTTGCATGCGACTAATTTCATATAAATTCTGCCGCATGTGTATTCCACCAACCCGTATTGGAACAGCTTAATGGCATATGTTCCAAAAACATTCTGCTCAAAGAAAAAGAGAAGAGGCCTTAGCCCAGCAGTGGGAAATTTACTGGCTGTTGATGTGTTACATCACAACCTTTGCCATTTGTCTTTATAGGGTTATTTTGGTTGCGATGAATGCAGTAATGGCGTGTTCGGCTTGTTCTAGAGTACCACCTTGTAACATCATATCGCTTCTGATAGTTGTAAGTTGTATACGTTTCTGATAATCTGTACTTGTATACTAATATTACAAATGTGAAAGGAACTCAGTCTGTCTGTGTGCTGGTCGCTCTTTTACTGCCAAACTACTGAACCTTCGACGACCGCCATGTTCGATTGGGGTGTACACCGGTTTCATTGGTCCCTCCGAGGTCCCGGGTTCGATTTCCGGCGTCTATGTCGATAACCATTAAGTTTCTATGTTGTCCTGGGTCTGGGTGTTTGTGGTACCGTCGTTACTTCTGATTTTTCATAACACAAGTGCTTTAGCTACTTACATTGGGATCAGAGTAATGTATGTGATGTTGTCTCATATGAACCGAATTTCTTGAGATTTGATAACCAACCCCTAAAACACGAAGGAAGCTGCGGGTTACAACTAGCTTTATATAATTTATATATACGCTTGAATTATTTTTAAATCTCTTTACTCGATGCAAGCCCGTCTGGGTAGGTACGAACCACTCATCAGATACTCTGCAACTACATATGCAATGGACGTAACATCTTAGTCCTCAAGTTTATGGCGCATTGACTAAGTAAGGTATGGTTAATACTTATAACAAGTCAATGACGGTGATGACAAGGTGGGCCACCAAATATGAAGTGGTCATTTGTCATTATACCTACCTGACATTAAAAAAACACAGTTCCTTAGAAAATTGAAATGGAACAACTAACATATATACTACATGTATTTATATCAGATTCATATAAATTACGAAATTGTAGTCGTAATTTTTTTTTGCGTTTTTAACCTCAATAGACAAGTAATAACTTGCCCTATTTTTAACATATATTTTAATATATACATAATAAAATTGAAGTGTCTGTTTGTAATATTATAAAAAGGCCTTATTTACTCAATGCATGTGTATGTATACACGGTACATGTACCAAAATAACATTTTTTACAATTGTTTCTGTCTCTCTGTCTGTTTATTCCGAATAATCTCTGGAACGGCTGGACCGATTTTGACGGGACTTTCACTGGCAGATAACTGATATAATAAGGAGTAACTTAGGCTACAATAATATTTTTTTTGTTAAATTCAAACGCGTACAAGGTCCACGGGCACAGCTAGTACATAATATGAACGTTATATTTGTTATTTTTCAGGTTCTAGCAATGAGCAATCTGGTGGGAGCTATCACTTGTAGATATAGAACTCACATTTTAATATTTGCACTTTTAGCAACAGTGGTTACAGTGATCGTTTGTATATTCTTGGCTTGCTCCAGCGTAAGTAACAACTCAGAGCCAGCGTTATTATATATTACACATATATTTACAATTAATAAAAATAAATAATAAAATAAAAAAATAATAATTATCATATTTCTAATTGAGAGATGAGCTGAGATGGACCAGTGGTTAGAAAGGGTGCATCTTAACCGATGATTTCGGGTTCAAACCCAGACAAGCACCACTATATATATGTGCTTAATTTGTGTTTATAATTCATCTCGTGCTCGGCGGTGAAGGAAAACATCGTGAGGAAACCTGCATGTGTAAGTGTAAAAAAAAAAGTAGCATGTGTCTAATTCATTAAAATTCTGCCACAGGTGCATTCCACCAACATTCCAAAACCTATAAACGAATATGTTCCAAACCCTCTCCTTAATGGGAGAGGAGGCCTTAGCCCAGTAGTAGGAAATTCACAGGCTGTTACTTTACTTTTTACTTAATATATTTTTAATTATTAGCCCGAGACAAACCTGTAAGGAGTTGCTACAAATCTTGAGAAATATTTCTAATAAGCGCTGCTTGCTTAATAATATTAAAATGATTTTCATATTTATATATCGTTTGAATCTTTAGGCAAGGCTCATTAGAATTGATTTAATCAAGATTTGTTATTCACTATTATTATAGTATATTTATTAGTACTTTGCGAGTTTAAAAAGGTATAAGAGTGTTCTAAGATATTCGCTAGAAGAGCTTGGTGAGTTATGATGTGTGATATGATGTGATGAATAAAGCGATCAGTAAAGTATTAGTATTACAACTTTCATTTATTTTGTTACTAGCGATCCGCAATGCTCATACTAAATATACTACAGAAAGTTTTTATGTCTACGTAATATATACAATACTTTGCCGTCTCATAAATTCCAATTTGTAAAGAATGCATTGGTAAAGAATGTATATTATTTAATACAAGATTATACATATGATAAAAAAGCGTGAACTTAATACTTGTTGATTTCCAGGCAGGAGATATTACATACACATATAATTGTATTTAATTAACATTACTGTATTTTTAAATATCGAAAAAGAGTAACTTCATTGTTTGATGACACTTAATATAGTTTGTTCATTGTCGATTCAAAAGTGCATCAAAATTCTTCTTGAATAAAGTTGATTTTAATTTTGTATATTTGAATATACAACTTTTTGTCACTGGACAAAACAATCCGCTAGGTCCATGGATTTTAAATCTGTAATATCTTCGAAAATCTTAAGCATATATAGCGGGAAGCGAACTTGTTTTATATCATGTAGTGATTAAAATCAAAAATTAAAATAAACTTTATTCAAGTAGGCTTTTACAAGCACTTTTGAATCGTCATTTTACAACCAAGTGAAGCTACCACCGGTTCGGAAAGTAGATTCTACCGAGAAAAATCGGCAAGAAACTCAGTAGTTACTCTTTTTTATAACATTTAAAAATACAAAGTCATGTTAGTTAAATACAACTATTTAAATTAATATATCCTGCGTGGAAGTCAACAGATATTAGCTCCACGTTTTTTTATCATCTATAAAATATTGTATTGAATAATATGCTTTTTCTACCAATGTATTTTTACAAGAGATTTGAATTTACTAAACGGCAAAGTTAAAAATTACTAGTGATTAACGTTTTTTTTTCAGTTCGATTTTACGAAATGGTACCTCTATGTTGTGGCTATAGCTGTCGCGTTCGCCACTATAGCTATGATGCTGTCTATTGCTATGCTAGTTATGGGAATTCGTTACAAGCCTGTGGAAATTGTATTACTGTTTGTTGGAGGAATTATAAATGTCGTGGTGAGTTGAAAATGTTTTCATTCAATTTATAATATTGGATAAGGGATGGCCCAGTTTTTAGAAAGCGAGTTTCTTAACCGATGTTTGCGGGTTCAAACCCAGGCAAACACCGCTGAATCATGTGCTTAATTTATCTTTATAATTCATCTCGTGCTCAGCGGTGAAGGAAAACATTATGAGGAAACCTGCATGTGACAAATTTTATAGAAATTCTGCCACATGTGTATTCCACTAACCCGCATTGGAACAGCGTGGTGGAATATGTTCCAAAACCTTCTCCTCAAAGGGAGAGGAAGCCTTTAGCCCAGAAGTGGGAATTTACAGGCTGTTGTTGTTTTTATTGATGGCCCAGTGGTTAGAAAGCTAGCTTTTTAACCGATGTTTGCGGGTTCAAGCCCGTGGAATTACCACTGAATTTTTATGTCCTTAATTTGTGTTTATAATTCATCGGTGAAGGAAAACACCGAAGAAACAGAAACCTCACCCGCATGTGGCTTATTTCAATACTTTATTGTACGCCACGCAAAGAAAGGTATAAATTAGGAAAGCTCATAGAATATAAGGTGGGTGGTTCTGTTATAATAAAAGAAATATGAATGTATAAAGAAAACGAATACTTATGTTTCTTTGCATTTGTGGTGCCTTATGTAGAATATTGTTTGACAGGTTTTGATCATGGAACTGCAAGCGATATTGGGTGGCAGATCTATTGAAATGAGCGAGGATGATTACGCGCTGGCCGCTTACTTACTGTACTCGGCAATCGTCGATATATTCTTGAAGATCGTGCAAATTATGGGACTGTTTGACGAAGACTGACCTTTGGAGAAATGTTCAGAGAAAGCTTATATGACAACTTTATTAAATATTTTGTCTTTTGTTGATTTTCTTTTATTCCAAACTAGCTGTGCTGTGAATTTAACAAAAGTTAGTTATATTGAAGTTCTCACATATTACTATTTATTTTATTAATTCCATACTAGGCGGCTCTATTTTAATATTAATAAGCTAATATTCATTCAACTTTGCTTATTACTTGATACATGTATAGTACACATAATGTGTACGACACAACTTAAACGTAACATCGGCAAAATTCATAAAACCGATCACATCAGAATTAAGTACGCTATCCCAAATTATCAATATTTATTTCTTATGTGAATATGATGTTTACACAAAGTTAATAAACTTGTATTATCATTTAACCTAATATATTCGTCATTTTGACACGTCGAATTACTAATTGAACTGATGCAAAAATCTATAGCGACGAAAAGTGTCGAATATCGCTATAGGGAGTTATTTCTATTGGTAGTATAAAACAGCTGTAATCAGTTTTATTGAATTTGGCGATGCTGTATCTAAATTGTGTCGTACTATACATTGATAGCTGGGATGACAAACATACGCAATGCTGCTGTTTATATATTATGCAAGTACACGAGGAATAAATTTATGAAGGCGAAGCTAGCCAACAAATGTCGCCAGTAACGTGCAGAACAAACCGTTTTACAAAGAGTTTTACAAAGAGCCAATTATAAATTAAAATATTATTTGTTTCTGTAATTTTATTACTCTGTATTTCCATTGTTTAATATTATGAGTAAAATGTTGTAATTATTTTTTGAAATTAATCGATGCATGAAGTTTTATGGAAATTCATTTCAAATAACACAGAAAAACCCTTTCGAATGCTCGGTGCTCGTGAAAACTCATCAGCTTGTAATGAAAACATCCCCGTCCATATCAAAAGAGCTGCTAATTTCGAAAGACCGAACAATAAGGCTTCTTTACGGCGTTGCGACGATCTGAAAAATGCTGTACTTGTCAATATTATCATCGACATCGAAAATCATATACGAATTCATTCACTTTTAATTCCTAGTGACCGTGATCTGTTATAACATTTTATATGTGATGTTGGAAGATTAGCCTACGATGCAGGGCATATTATTGTGCATATGTGTGCGTAAATATATGTAGGTACATGCCCTCACTTGTAATTGATTTGTAGTTTTTTACAAATATTGTTAGGAAGTCTCCGATAATTGAGTTATTTAACACTAATTTAAGACTCAAAGGCAAGAAATTATAACTTGTATAAAACCGCTCATACGTATGTATATTGTTTATATGTGTGTGTATGTATGTATGTATGTGTGTATGTATGAACGTAGTTAGTTTTATTACAGTAATTTAAATCGTTCATAGTTTCGTTTTCATACCATAGTTTTAGTTTCAAATTTATTCCGACCATCACTCATCCATTCAAATGTCGTAAGAGTGTAGCGTACCCTTAAAAAAAACCTAATCATTTCGTAAAAGGTCCCATTTGACAAAGTGGCTGCTGCGGCCGGATTCAATTTCCTCACACATATTTCATAAAGAACTCAAGATTTCGTATAACTTTTACATTTGTTGAGATTTATTAACTCCGGCTTCTCGTATTGTTTTGTTATGTCGTTCGAATGAGACTTTTTTATGAACAAATATGTTTGGATGTAATGTTATTCTAATTTTGTTTTCGTTCGAGTTCAGTGAACTCAAAACATACGTCAATATGAAATGTTACTGCTTATTATAGAGGTATTGTTTTGATATTTTTGAATTTCTTTTTTGTTTTTATTTTCATTGTTGGAGAGTAAAATGATTGAGATGCTGCAAGCGCAGTAGAACTAATTATACGTGAGTCGCAAGAAATGGCTCGTTTGTAAAAAGGGAACAAAACGTTGATGAAATTCTTAAACTATTATTATTTATTATTAATCAAAACACGTCTTTAAGACGCACATATGTTACATAATACAGACTGCGTCTATGATTACATCGAAAGAGTATTTAATTTGTTTAAAAAAAAAAAACAAATTTAATTAGGGTGACATTTGCTGGCTGTCCTTATTCTTATTGTAATAAATATGAATTATAATATCGATATGAAATCGATATACAGTTTTCGAATAAAACATTACGTAATACATTTTATCGTTATTATTTTTATTAGATATCGAATATTTTGTAATAAATAATCGTAAAATATATTTCGGTTAGTACATCGTACGGATAAGATTGATTGGTTTTATTTCAAAGCTAACGATATTTTATGGAGTACTATCGATCATTCCGGTATTACGGTTCGTGTCATCGCTTTTCACGGAGATGTCTTCATAGACATATCGAATATTTACTTTATACGAATGTTCTCACAGTTTTCGAAATTCAAACAACATAATTATTAAAAAAAATTGGTATAAATAAAAATTCGCTTGGTCTATTTTTTTTTTAATGACAACACTGATCATCGATAATTCGAACCGCCTTGCATTGGATACGGGCAAAATGAAGGAACTGGTACTGGGGAGCACCCACCCAGAGGTGAGAGCAGTACTCCATGTGGGGCCGAATTTTCGCCTTGTATAGTCTTAGGCGATGGATCGACGTGAATATACATTTTTGCTAGGACGAGATAAATAATGCAATGAGCATTGTGGTTATGATTTTGAAATAAAAAAGTGCGATTTGTTGTCATGAATTATTTATTTTATAATTAGGCAGACTATCGAAGACAATCTTAACTATGGTTATAGTATTTATTACATGTATTTCTATGCAAATGCCACTTGGCGGTGAGTGTTCACCACCGCCCATAGACTTTGGCACTGGAATATTAATCATTCCGTACATTGCCGTCATCAAACATCGGTTTGGGAGCTAAGATGTTAAGTCTTTGAGTCTGTAGTTACACAGGATCACTTACCCACCAAACCAGAACACAACAATATTAAGTGTTGTTGTTTGGCAGAAGAATATCCGATGAGTGGGCGGTGCGAGATTTTGGTGTATTATGGCGCTCAATGGTAGCGTAGGTTGTACATGTTATATGTTGAATGGTTTCAGGACTGGAATGTCAGTAATGGTGTGTATCTAACCGGAATAAAGGTGCTTATGTACAGTCCGAATAAGAAAACCTTCGTCAGTTTTCAAATTCATTCCTTTATCAAGTCTTTAACTCTTAGTACCTTTTGAATCTAAACATCAAATCCTTGCGACGTAATATGTCGCTCTCGATCGGTAAAGCAGATTATAGTTCATACTGAGCACACTAAAATAGATCTTAAGGTGATGACCCTTTTCTTACCTTGACAGTACTTCTAGTAGTTCTTAGTGTGATAATATAACGTTAAATAACTTACAGAATACTCTACTCTACTCAGCAGTTATTATATTTCTGATGGTTAATTTAGTTTTCGGAGCAACAGAATTCGTTTTTCCTTTCAATAGCCACGGCGTATAATTATAATAAGCCATGGATGGAATAGTAGGTAATTACCGTATAAATTCTTGATATGATAATGCAAAACGCCTACCTTGCAAACGCTTTGACTTTGATACAATTTCTTCTAGAAATATCTAACTAGTCGAATAAATTTATTGAAGCGAATTCCTGTCATACAATATACATCAGAGTTCTTTAGAATAGAAGGTCATGAAGCAATTACTGCGTGGAAAACGCAGTAACCACATAACGTCCAATTAGAAAACTCGCAAATTCTAAGAATTTCTCCAGACAGTCTTTTCTATATAGTTTTCAATTTAACACCAATTAGCTCCTAATGATGCTAGAACACAACACGTAGAAAGCGTTGTTGTTTCAAAGAATAAACTCATCAAAAGTAAGTAGTGAAAAATGCAAACGTACAGCCGGGTCACGTATCAAAGCGTTTGAATGCTCCAGACGTTTTTTGTTGACGCTTGCAGACGTACTCGAATAATAGCTGGTTTTTACTCTCGAGAATTCGAATAACTGGCTTTTTATGTACCATGCTTTGATGGAGTCGAACGAAGAGAACGTTTTAGTTAGACACGGTGGAACTACTGGCAAGAATAAAAAAAACTACTGGCAGGAATTTGTTACGCGAACAATTCCCAGCTAAAAACGGGTAGGTAGTATTGAACTAGCTGGTAATTAAGTATGATATGGTAAATACTCTGTGGTTTGGTACGAGTTAGTTATATAATGTTATATAACAGCCTGTAAATTTCCCATTGTTAGGCTAAGGATTCTTGTTCTCCCTTCGAGGAGGTTTGGAGTATATTTCAACACTGCTCCAATACGGGTTGGTGGATTTACACGTGGCAGAATTTCGTTGAAATTAGATACATTTAAGTTTTTTCACGATGTTTTTCTTCACCGCCGAGCACGAAATGAATTACAACTCAAATTAAGCACATGAAAGTTCAGTGGTGCTTGCGTGGGTTTGAACCCGTAATTATCAGTTCATGCCATATATATTGGTACAAATATTTAAAAAGAATATGCGTATCTAGTTGACCCACTTGTTTGATAATGTAAAGAAAATATTGAAAACCAATGTGATTATGTCATGCATGTATTACTCAGAATTACTCAGAAATATAATTTAATTTCATTGACAACCTGTTATCATAGATATGTCGAAAGACCAAAGGTTCTCAGAACTGACAAGTTAAGCCCGCTGATCGGCAAACATAATTTATAGCACCCCTCTCTCAGCTGAAAGTCTCGGCGGAAACCATTGGAAACTGGAAGGGAGGTATCGTAGCTGTGGCCCACCTTAGGACACAGTACAGCACTGGACGATAATAAAAAAAAATGATGCAATTTTTTTTTTATTATCGTCCAGTGCTGTACTGTGTCCTAAGGTGGGCGACAGCTACGATTCCTCCCTTCCAGTTATTTCGCATTAGAGCATTAAAATAACAACCTACTTAATTCAATGATCAAAATCGTTACCAAATTTTATTAAATAATGTTAGTTTGTATTGGATAACTATAAAATAAAGCCTTATTATATAAGCAGTAATTTACATTTTATATAAAAATCAAAATATACTTTATCCAAGTAGGCTTTTACAAGCACTTTAGAATCGTCATTTAAAAAATATTGTAAGTGAAGCTACCACGGTTCGGAAAGTAGATTCTACCGAGAAGAACCGTCAACAAACTCAGTCGTTACTCTTTTTCAACACTTATAAAATACTGTCATGTTAGTTAATTACAGTTATATATGTACGTAATTTTTTTTATGGTATAGGTTGGCGGACGAGCATATGGGCCACCTGATGGTAAGTGGTCACCATCACCCATAGACAATGACGCTGTAAGAAATATTAACTATTCCTTACATTGTCAATGTGCCACCAGCCTAGGGAACTAAGATATTATGTCCCTTGTGCCTGTAGTTACACTGGCTCATTCACCCTTCAAACCGGAACACAACAATACTGAGTACTGTTATTTGGCGGTAGAATAACTGGTGAGTGGGTGGTACCTACCCAGACGGGTTTGCACAAAGCCCTACCACTAAGACAATGTATCCTGCCTGGAAATCAACAAGTATTCATTCCTCGTTTTTTTATCGTCTGGATAATATTGTACTGAATAATATGCC
Organism: Vanessa cardui; assembly: GCF_905220365.1. Taxonomy (NCBI): domain Eukaryota; kingdom Metazoa; phylum Arthropoda; class Insecta; order Lepidoptera; family Nymphalidae; genus Vanessa; species Vanessa cardui. The sequence goes on along the minus strand of NC_061144.1, from coordinate 7,793,417 downwards.
TGTCATGAACATATAATCTAATTGTATTATTATCTTTTAACAGTGCGCTCGTCGAATAATATATACAAAATATTTCACTGAACTCGCGTTTCATCACGTATTATTTACCGCTCCCTCCGAAATTAATTTTGAAACGCGATCCGTCATAATTCCAAACAAATTTTTAGTCAGAACAGCTCGCTTTTTATCCGGTACCGTTCTTAGTGAGCACGTTCTGAATTTTTTCCTTTCCGGATTCCGGGCGACGTCTGTAAAATTGATATTTGTTAAAACGAATTTCATAAGTGTGAAATGCTCAAGAATGTGTTAGTACACTATATTTCTAAGGAGTATATTTGAGGAATGCGACAAATAAGGTTTTATTAAATTTTCAGCGTACTGGATTTTCAGTTTAATTCTAGGCATTCTTAGTATAAATAAGGAAGAAATTATATCATGAATCGTCTTGATAGTTTTATAATAAAGACCGTGATCATTATAAATACTTTTCTTTGTGTAGTAATCAAAATCAAAATAAACTTTATTCAAGTAGGCTTTTACAGGCACTTTTGAATCGTCATTTTACAATTAAGTGAAGCGACCACTGGTTCGGAAAGTAGATTCTACCGAGAAGAACCGGCAAGAAACTTAGTAGTTACTCTTTTTTATCATTTAAAAAATACAAAGTCATGTTAATTAAATACAAATATTTAAATTAATGTATACTGCTTGGAAGTCAACAGGTATGAACTCCACGCTTTTTTATCATCTACAAAATCTTGTATCGAATTATATGCTTTTTCTACCAATGTATTTTTTTACAAACGATTTGAATTTACTAAACGGCAAAGTTAAAAGTGTCTGCGGAATTTTATTATAGAAACGGATACTTTGCCCCAAGAAGGATTTACTGACTTTGCGGAGTCGGAAACTTGGCGTTATAAGCTTATCCTTACTCCTAGTGCACATACAATGATCGGTTCAATATTACGCAAATTCTATGTTTTTACGGATAAGACATTTGAAGTTGATGGTAATTTAACACAATCAGACGAATAGTCTAGGAATCAATACTGTACAAAAAAAGAAAATTTATAAATTTTAAATAAGAGAATAAAATTTTAATGATTTTCTTCAAATAAATTACTCTGATTTACAAAGATTTTTTAAAAAATATCGAACGTTTTCATAGCATCATGTAACCAAACAAGTGTAACAGGAGGGCAAACATACTCCAAATATTTGAGTTTACGTTGCCTCTTGAGCCCTCTTTACTTACCTCGCCAATGTAAACCTTGTTTACCAGTGAATGCGATAACAAGAGTGATACTAGAAGTAATAGGTTTATGATTTGATTAAATCATTGATCAGTAATTAAATTTATAATAATCAGAAGTGCGTTTATTTAGATAAGCGTGAGTTTATATCGCGTAGTTAGACAAATATTTTATTTATTTAAATTTTATACCGATTTATATATAAAAGTAACTCTGTCTGTGTGCTTGACTATTTCCTTTTTACGGCAAAATCACTAAAGACAATTTGATCAAATTTGGTACGGAGCAATCTTGAACCACAACTCTCTACAAGGCTAATATTACTAACAACTGATGACCTAAAAATTTACTTTTCTCGCAAAGCCGTTCAGTCAGATGTTGCTATGAGCAAGATGGCCCAGTGGTTAGAACGCGTGCATCCTAACCGATGACTGCGGGTTCAAACCTAGGCAGCACCACTGACTATTCATGTGCTTAATTTGTGAAACCTCTAATTTCATAAAAAATCCGCCACATGTGTATCCTATTAACTCGCATTGGATCAGCGTGGGGGAATATGTTCCAAACCAACTCAAAGGAGAGGAGGCGTTAGTCCAGCAGTGGGAAATTTACAGGCTGTAGTTGTTGCTATTCTTGCAAAGTCGTGGGTGACAACTTGTTAAATATGTATGTCGAAATTAGATCGTGACGCTGTACAACGCTAAAAGTGAAGTGGTTAGCCATCTTAACATATCCCTAACCCTTCATTGACCGCTGCCTTTTTGAATATACAATATTTTTGGGATTAAAACCTTTTGGACTTCTCAATATATTTGACAGGGTATTATGGGATTGTAGGGTTTTAATTTACAAAATTGACAAGTAAGTTAATACACTTTTTTGTATGAGACGAGTGGGCGAACGATCGTGTTTGATCTAGGTAGGTCACCTACATCGACAACCTACACCTATGTAATGCTATAGATAATGGCAGTGTGATAAATATTATCCATTTCTCACATCATTAATAACCAAACGACTTCAGGAACTAAGTTATGTTATGTCCATTATGCCAGTTACACTGGCTCAACCACCCTTCAAACCGAACTATTGATATGTAGGTAGGTAGCTAAGTACTGCTGTTTAGCAACAAAATATATGAGTATACAGTTCATTTTATTTATTTTTATTTATTCATTTATCAACAACATTAACAAAAGATAGACTATGAAAATATTGTAATTAATAATTGTCGCTTTTAGCTTGGCTCGTGTTGTATAGCTAGATCATCAATTCTTAAGAATAAAGAAGTAGCTTGTGTCCATCCTTGAACTTCAAGCTTAAATGCCAAATGTCATCAAAATCAATTTAATGATTTCATATTGAAAGCAACTGATTACGTATTATTAATATTAGTATACATTCTTCATCAATCTATACTAATATTAATAATACGTTATTGTTAATGATTTCCTCATTTGAAGAACTAGCGCGCACTGGTAACTTTTGTCACGGTGAATGTTTCGTCACTCTTGTCAAATCCGTGAATATGTACAGATACAGACACAAATGTCACGACGTAATGTGCGCTCACATCCATACATATTCGTGGACTCGACAAGAGTGACGAAACAGTCACCGTGACAAAAGCTACCAGTGCGCGCTAGTTCTACTTGTTACTCTTACAAGTTGACTCAATCGTAGCGATATATCACATTCTAAAGTTTATTTATTTTATTAACTGACTGACTGACGAGAACTTAATGTTCATAATTAATTTAGACCGTTTTATGACGTGAAGAAAATAAATGGAACGTAAAACGATTCAATCGGGATTGAATTAATTAAAAATGCATTAAGCTTTGAAAACGTACGCAGCGAAAGTTGAATCGGAACTGCGTCTTGTAGTACTGAGTTGTTTCAGGGGTGATTAGATAAATAATACTGTGTCTTCTTCTTTCAAATGGATAAATAAATATTTAATTAACACCTGCTACTAACTTATATTAGGCCTAAATAACACTTTGCTGTATTTAATTAATTTACTATTTTCAAAATTTAAAAAGATTATTACGACTTAAAATAAATAAATCATATTATTAATTAAAAGAGTACTTTTTATAAGGAAACGCCTGGAGTTAGGCTCGTTTTCCTTCATAGGATACTAATTACTGTAAATAGCAGCATTGTAAATCTGTTTATATGAAAAGAGCAACTATGCGAGTTTCTTGCCGATTCTTCTCGCTAGAAGTTGCTTTCCGAAATGGTGGTAGTGTTTAATAATTGACGATTCAAAAACGCATCATTTTGAAGTTTACTTGAATAAAACTTGATTTAATTTGATTTGCTTAGTAAGCTAAATATATAGTGTAATACATTTGTATCATTTTTTATGATAACACCAAAAATGTTACTGTCTGTATGGTATACTTGTGTATGTATTTGTAGTAGTATAATGTGCAAGTGTGCATACAAAAAGTTTACAAACTTTCTTATTGACATTTTTTTAATAATATGGTTTATCAGTTACCTTGTCTTTTTCTATTGCACGTAAGATATTGTAATTTATACAGCATTATAGGTTTAGATATTGGATATAAAAATATCAATAATAGAGTTATCTTTTATTTTATGCTACTCATTTGCGCGTTTTGTGATAGAATTTCAATCCGTATGTTTACCAATTTTTGTAACCGTCAATGTCAGCCGCATAGCCATAATATTAATGATCTACCTAATTAATTTTAAGATTCAGGTGTTCAAATGAAAATTAATGTATTTATTTACTAATGTCACCTGATCACTAATTAGCCAACAATACTTTTCGAGTCAAGAATAATTACAATAAAAATAAAATTGATAAAGTTGATTTTAATTCAGTTGAGTTTAAACAGCGAGGCTTTCAATCTTTCAATCAACGTGTTTGTTAAATATCCAGTTTTGCTAATAACATCACCAAAGTACCATCCAAACCAGTTGTAAGGAATCCTCGGGTCTGTAAATCTTAGAAGGCTTTAAGCACGAATCATTTCCCTTGCCATTTGATATTATCTTTCAATCAAGATATAATAAGGTCATCTTAATATTTAGTCAAGCTACTTTTCAATGTTTTTTTCATCGACATAAAATTGATTTATTATTTAAAATTTCGTAGAATTAAATCTAATTGACTGCGTGACGGATTTCGTAGAAACATAAGTATTATCCGGTACTAAATGTTTATAAATACTGTTAATACCCGGAATAAGATTAAGCTTGTTACATATAGTAACTGAGTAACAGCGCTTATTATTCTGTGTTTTATGCTGAATACCAAGAAAAAGTTATTGAACTATTCAGATCAATCAAATACAAGACATATATTATTTTATTATGATTGTAAACATTAAATGTCAAAAAAAAATCTCGTTTTTTCTGAGGGTGGTAGTATTCTGATGAAGTTTGATACTTCTATATTGAATAAGATTTTGACGACGTCGTTAACTTAAATGAACAAACTTGACGAAGAAATCATTACATTGATATTTAATAAAAAATATGAAATACAATTTTTAAGATAGATATTTTTTTTTGTGCTGACGGTAATTATAATTATTTTGCTATCGCTGTTATTTGTTGTTATAATATTATATTTACTTCAGTTCACGAAAAGTTGTTAATTCTTTATTTTTAAGATAAAAAAATTAAAGATAAAATTTATAGCTTTGACCAATGAACTGAATAAATGAACGGTTACAAGATATTATGTACAAAACGAAGTAATATTAATGTTTCGTATTTACTGGACTTCGCTTTATTTAATATAACTTTACAATATTTAGAAGCTTTTGAAGTTTTAGATCTAAAAGCAAAAGATTGAACAAAGATTTTTATTGTACGATTTTGTTGATCTAAGACTCATAAAATGTTTTTATAATAAAATTAACTATTTCTGCGTAATAGTTTAGTATGGATTCCACTAAATGCGATGGTAGTAAAAGTCCTACTTTATTAAAGTATATTTTTATTTATTAGCTACCTTCAGCAAGGAAAATATACGAGTATATACAAAAAATATCTTTAAAACTTTGCCATATTTCTTGGTCAAATAAAGGGAGAATAATATCTATTTTTTTTATAAATAAAGTGATATCATTAATATCTGTTATTCGTTAAATTATAAACCTTTTCATTTGAACGTACATTTATATATTTTCCATTAACCCGAAGTTATAATTTTGTTTCATTTTAGAAAAGAATCATTTCATGAGACACCACATGCCCTACGATAGGGCCTAATCGAACGGTATCCAAGAACTACATCGAGCTAGTCACAGACTTGCAAAATAAAATGTAATCTTTCAAATTACAATTAAAATGATATTAGTTTATTTTCTGGCAATAAAAAACATGCCATCATATAAATATAAGATACAACAAAGATACGGACAGCTCTTCTGTGGAGATACAGTAAAAAAAAACTGAATGTGCAAAGAGTGTTACACGGATGGACAGTGTTACAAGTAAAAAATAAATGAAGCATTTAACAAAAGTCTATAAATCTTGTCTTCGCCGATGATTGCAATTTGTGATACCTACATAAATAAGCCTTTTGACGTAATAAATTTCATTTATTTGCACGTTAAAAGTTCCTCTCTGTCGGGCAATGTGTTTTATTCATATGATAAATAAGGCAATCTTGTTAAGAAATCGCGTAGGATATTTGACGAGATATTATTAATAAACGACGCGTATTTCTGTGAATTGCTGGAATAAGTTTATTGATAAAAATTCAGGTACTTCTTTCTAGGGATATATAATTGTTTTTAACTAATATGATTGTATTTTTAATGTTTAAAAAGAGTAACTACTGAGTTTCTTGATGGTTTTTTTCCGATCTAATTAATTTGAATCTAGCTTCCGACCCGGTAGTAGCCTCACTTAATATAATTGTTAAATAACGATTCAAAGGTGCTTAAAAAAGCCTACTCGAATAAAGTACATATATTTTGATTTGACTCACATGAAATGGGCATCAGACGATGCAGTACGTTTTGAAGAAGGGTTTTTGGAATATAATATATAGTAGATAACATTTGACGGTGGTTTCTCTTGCAATCAATGATTTTTTGGACAATTATTGTATGACACAGATATATTATAATAAATTTAATTTTATAATTTCTTATTCTCATTACTTTTATATATATTTTTCTAAAGTAGTTAAAAAAATAATTGTATATAAACGTTCTAAAGAATATTAGCCGGTTTTTCTGGGTAGAATCTATCGATTTCGAACAAATGGTTTTATATTCAATTTTGTAAAATGAAGATTGAAAAGTTATTTTATAAGCATCCAAGTTTGTCAAGTAAAAATGTGACTATGACTTAAAACGGATATATTTTTAATTTGATCTGTTTTGTCCGTGTTTTGATGATTTGCAACATATTTTGTTTAGATTAAAGAAAATTTCGTTGAAAATATATTTTATTCATATCAAATAAGTATTTCGAAAGCACAAAGCGATCGACAGAGAAAGTCTAATTTCGATCTATATGCGGAGATTTTGCAATAATCATTCATCAAGAAATTTCAATATCTGAAAAGGAGGAAAATTTGAAATTCCGAATCGTTCCGATGTAATATTAAGATTAAAATTAGCCTCTTTGTGAAGACCATGAATATTACATTGACGCATCCATTCAGAGGGTACGATTTGCACATACTTAATGTGTCAAAGTGACTTTATTCAAGGACTTCATGGAGGTTCCAGTTGAATACAGAATTGGTGACGTTAATTATATTAATGTATGCTGAAAAGAGGTACATTGAATATGTAACCGTGTCTG